>NW_007258434.1:40820-46517 GCF_000164805.1 Carlito syrichta | reverse complement strand
AGCAGCCACTGCACTCCAGTCTGGGCGACAGAGTGAGACTCCAACTAAAAGAAAATAATAATAATCAACAGAGTAAGTGGACAACCTACAGAATGGGAAAAAAATTGTACACTACACATTCAATAAATGAATGACATTTTAAAAATCTTATATTTTAAAAATAATACATTCTGAAAGCATGGTGCAAGAAAACCATATAGGTAAATAATTCATTTTAATTATGCTTCAAACATTAAAAATACCTAAACAGTGAAGAAATATTATTATACTACCTTTATCCAAAGATAGCAATCACCCATTCAGCAAAGCAAATTTCATAACTATTGCTTGAAATAAGAATTATTATAATTTTTGGAAAAGTATAATGGTATTATGCATCAATAGTGCTGAGATAGTTATATTCATTTGTATCTCGGATTTGCATTGCAATAAAATAATAAGAAATTTTTAAAGATAGTAATACCTTGAAAAACTAGAAACAACTGAAATTAATAGCATGGTTAAGTATATTATGGCATATGCATAGATAAAATATTATTAAGCTATTATAATCAGGTTGTTGAAGTTTTCTTTAAAAGTTGTATTGATATATAATACAAATTTTAAACATTCACACTTGGATTAATTTTTACAAATTAAACACATGTGTGCACCCAATGCCTTGATCAAGAAACAGAATATAACACTCATTCCGGTATAAAAAGTTTAAAAACCTCACACCAACAACATCAAACTCACATAGGAACTTATTAGACATGTTATCTTGCAAATTTTCCAATTCTGCCCCAGACCTACTGAATTAGAAGATCTAAGAGATGGAGTTCAGCAATCTGTGTTTTAACAAAGATTGTAGATGATTCCAAGGCACAGTAAAGGTTAAAACCACAAGCCTAGGAAAATGTATTTTGTTATAGAACTTCAAAAGTGCTTATACATATTGTTTTAATAATGTAAAATGGCATTAAAATAAAGAATAGACAGAAATTATGACAAATAGTGATAGTAGTTAATGTTGGGTAGAAAAATTATAAGGAATTTTTATTTTCTTCTTTATATATTTTCTATTACCCACGTTTTCTGAAATGATTATAATACTTTGGGCATCTCATTGAACACATTTATTTTGGTCTTGTAAAGTATGTTATCGTCAGCTAAACCAGAAAGACTTCTTATGCTGACTTTGTGCAGTCTGACTGCCTGAACTTGGAGGCTGTGATTTGAACTCTCAAATGGCTTCTTATTACAACTTCCATTCCTTATACCAACAATCCACATTTGGAATATATAAGCCCTACCCTATTATTTAATCTTTAAATGTTTGGGAGAATAAAGGTAAACTGCTACCAACTGAACACATTGATAGCAGCACAGAACAGATGGAAATAAATATTGCCTTGCATGAACACAGGAGGCAATCTTGAAATTGGAAGGCAAGTTAAATCCTCAACCACTTCAAATTTATGAAGCCCTTTTATTTTAAGAAACATGACCTTTCTAAAAAGAAGTCTTTCAATTCTGTCTCTCCCAAAAAGGCTAAAATACATAGTTTGTTTTTGTAAAAAATCACAGTAAAATGGAGCTTCTATAAGAATAGGTTAAAAGAGCAGCTTAAGAGGTACAAAGCCTGGAGCCCAACTCTGATGATGATAATGTAATTATAGTAGCTGTTATCAGTGCCCAACCCAAATCCATCAGCCCTGTCACTTCAGAGGGCAGGACTTCCAAGTGCCAGTATTGGCCCCTCTGTACCTGAAGGGTTTTCCTGAAAGTTGCCCTGTTCCAGAGCTAACAGATCATGGGTGTCAAGAAATTCCTATTCTCCAGGAGCAGCCCTCCACCAATGACTGACAGTGTGAGTGTACACATACCTCAACCCCCTCAACCTTCTAGTGGGATAATTCTGGAGCACGTCTCAACATTTTGCAGTTTCCCTGTGGGATTTAGCTTCAGTTCCACACTGTGTCAACATATATACTTTATGGGATGACTTCCTTCCCTATATTACTTTCCTATTTTCTGCCGGGGTTCCCTGTACCTCCCAAATAAATAATTTGCATTTGAACATTGTGCAAGTGTCTACTTGTATCAGTGTCTACCTCTTGGGCACCCCACAATAGAAAAGTGTTAGTCTTCTGGGTAATGTAGAAGACAGGGTAGGTAGAATTTACAGCAAATTTATTAAAATGTATTTTTGTCAGCCATGAAAATTATATTCATTGGTATAATTATAATTATCAACCTAAATTAATCTTGCTAATTAGACATTGTTTCTTAAAGATTTGAGCAGTCCTCAGTTTTCTTATGAAAGTTTGAACCATTCATTATTCATAAAGCAAAAGAGGCATATCCAGAGGTGATAGTCAAAAATTTTTAAAGAAGTAGTATGATATTATTATTTTAACATTTGTAATAACAATATAATAATAATAATGTAAACATTACTGTAAAGCTAGACCAAATGTTAGTGTCTCAGATATTAACTATTTGGTAGCAGGTTGGGAATAGTTTCTAGACTCCCGGACAAAGTCTGTAGCAGCTAAGATGTATCTGAGAGTCTCAGGTGAGTGGATATTTAACAACCAATTTAGAAGAATTTCAATATTTCAATAACCAGTAAAGTCCAGCTGAATAGCCAAAGAAAGATTTTGAACACTACATATATGGATGTCTTCTTCTTATAGTACAAACAATTTAACATTATTTTCAATGGGAACAACACAGTTAAATCATACAATAACTGCCAAGGGAATATAGTTTTCAAAGAAACATGAAGAATGTAGATAATTTAAGACTATAACACAGAAACGCTTGCAATTCAGCAAAATGATTATCAACAAAGGATCAGTTCTCCTGGTGATATGAGTGTAACTCCTCAACATAAATGAATATAACATGCCTGTTGAAACACAATATCCTCCTGATTGGAGCACTTCTTTATTTGTATTACACTGAAAACACAAGGAATTCACTCTGAGTTAAGTGTTGAATAAAAAGGTGAACAAAAAATACCCAGCAGCCAAGAAGGTTTATAATCTCCAAGTACTGCAAAGGAATTCAGAAACTAGTAGTCAAGGCTGAAATACAAGGTGAGTGACTAATGTTTTCATAGTGATTTGTTACAAACTTGGGCAATTGACTGAAGTGCCAAAGATGAGACTGCATTTTTTAAAAGCGTCATTTCTGCCATAATTGTAGAAAAGAAGAAAGCTAGTAGGCAAATTCTGGCTTGAAAGATTCAGGATTTACAGTTTTCGACAATGTCCTTTAAGCCTCAAGAACAACTTCTAATATAGAGAGAGAATTAAAAAATCAAATTGAAGTGAACTCTTTCTGAACGTATGCAAACAGATAATGTACAAAATGATTTCTGTGTCAGATTTTAATACAAGTTATTTCAGAAGAATAGTTCTGCATCTAGAAAAACACATCTCTGAACAAGAGATGATTTTCCAGTTTCCCACACTAAGAGTTTATGTTTCACCTAAAAGAAAATACAGCACTATCTGATAATTACAGCAGAGTACACTTAGCAACTTTTCTATTCATGCTTCAATTGTAAATCATGCACTTAAATTTTTCCCATTTGACCTTGGATGCATAGTATTGGGTGATTCATAATTCTTGTGCTATTTCATGATCATCGGTGGTCTATGCATGGCTTGTTTTTATTGATTAGTTATTCAATTAGTGTTTTCTGTTTAATGAAATAAACACCTGCTAATTTACCACCTCCAAACAAAAGCTGCTATACTGAGCATAACCTACCTCTAATCACGTGTCCTCTGACAGCACACCCCACTTGACTCTACCATCTATGATGACTGTAACTTAACATTCTATGATTTCTAGCTTTTATTTAAAAATCCATGCAGTCGTCATATGTTTTCTTTGTTTGTTTTTGTTTTTTAATGTTACAAAAAAGTATCATGCTACATGCAATCCTTTGAGACTCACTTTTTCCTATAATATTTCTATAATTTTTGTGGTGTTACTTTATTACTGCTGATAATATTCTATTATGTGAATATACAATTTATCAATTACTGTTGATTATATTATATTATGTGAATATTCAAAGTATTAATCCATTCTCCCAAAAATGGACATCAGAAGTTTTTACTATTGGAAATAGTATTGTGTAAATTTTTGTACTTTTTTGTAAATGTGCAAGATTTTTGCTTTAATGGAGACTTCCTCCAAAAGTCATGGGTAAAATATATGCTCTACCTCATGTCAAATTAAAGTTGCACCAGCAATACAGTGGTATGATACATGATGAAGATCTCTTAGAACACAAGGAACTCACTAGAAGAAAAATTCCCATGGTAGTCATTGAAAAACAAGTCAAGACATAGAGAAATTAAATCATTGAATCAATAAGCTTGATAGTTTCAAAATTAAAATTATTCAAGTATTTTCTTAAAAACAGGGATTTGGAGTTAGAAGAGCAGGCACATAGAACATCTTAATAACTGAAAGAGGTTTTCAATATTAGTAGAAAAGTCTGTCACTGATTAAAAGAACATGAAAAGTAATTATTAATGGAACAAGAAAGTAATAAAGAATTGTGCAATTAAAAAGGTTAATAAAAATATAGTCAAAGCAGCAGAATAAGAATATTCAAAATGAGAGAAAATGTAAAATAAATAATAAAAATTAATTAAATTAATAAAAAACAATAAAGTAAAATTGAAATAAGTAACTATCGAAATGCAGGCAATGCAATTGCATAAACTTATTTTTTTTTCACTGTCTAGCCTCTTTATTTAGTCAAATAAATCCTTACAAAATCATACAACAGAGAGCCATTTAAGACAACTGTTAAGTTGCTTGTTTAGAAGACTATATACATATTAAAATATAATTTTCACATATAGATAAAAGTCTATACTTATTTTAAAAGATATAGAGATTTCATAGTTTCCTGTCATAAGTAACTTCAGAATTTAAACAACAAAAACATCTTCTAGAAAATGTTCTTTATTTCCAGTTGCAGTATTCATTCATTAAACAATCATTGAGATCCTACTAGCACAAAGCTTTGTGCCTGATGCTGAGGGTATGAATTAAGACTCTGGTCCTACCCTTTTTTTTTTTTTAATTATCAATATTTTTTATGATATTGTGGGGTACAATTAAGGGTTAGGTATACAAATATGCTTCATTTAGGCACCCTTGTTGATAGGAGGTGTCTCGCTGTCCCCAGACAGATATTTACTACTATTAATCCCATCTCCCTTCACCTCCCTCCCCATAGTTTCCCACCTCTGTCAGTCATTTTCTTATGGTAATACATTGGATGTTCAAGGTGCACTATATGAGTGAGAACATGTGATACTCAGATCTTTGTTTCTGAGAGAGATCACTCAGTATTATAGACTCTAGTTCCATCCAGGTTGCTGTGAAATTCATGATTTTGTTCTTTTTTATGGCTGCGTAGTATTTCATTATGTATATGTACCACATTTTTAAAATCCAGTCCCCTTTTGATGGACAGCATGGTTGCTTCCAGGTTCTTCCTATTGTGAACAATGCTGCGGTAAACATACGTGTGCAGGTATCTTTTCTATAGAGTGATTTGAGTTCTTCAGGGTATATTCCCAGTAGGGGGATTGTGGGGTCATATGGGAGGTCGATATTTAGAGCTTTTAGGAATCGCCACACTGTTTTCCACAGAGGTTGCACTAGTTTACACTC
>NW_007258434.1:32408-40800 GCF_000164805.1 Carlito syrichta | reverse complement strand
TGATGGTTTCTTTGGCTTTGCAGAAGCTTGTTAGTTTAATGAGGTCCCACTTGTCTATCTTATCTCTTATGGCCTATGGGTTTCAGGTTTTCTTCAGGAATTGGATGTCAGTTCCAATTTCCATGAGGGTATGTCCTTCATTTTCTAAGGTTCTTATGGTTTGAGGTTTTACATTTAGATCTCTGATCCATTTGGAGTTAAATTTTGTGTTTCAATCTTCTGCATGTGGTCAGCCAGTTTTCCCAGCACCATTTATTGAATAGGTTCTCCTCTCCCCAGTGGTCGGTGGTGGAGGCAGTGTCGAAGATGATTTGGTTGAGAAATTGAGGTTTTGCTTCTGGAATCTTAATTGTATTCCATTGGTCTATATGCCTGTTCCTATACTGGTACCAAGCTGTTTTGATAATTGTAGCTTTATAGTAAAGTTTGAAGTCCAGTAATGTGATACCACCTGCTTTGTTTTGTTTTTGCTGAGGATTGTTCTGGCTATTCATGGTCATTTGTGTTTCCATATGAATTCCTGTGTTGTTTTTTCTAGGTCTGAGAAGAATGTTGCTGGTAATTTGATGGGTATTGCATAAAATCTGTAGATTGCCTTAGGTAGGATGGACATCTTCACAATGTTGACTCTTGCAATATATGAGCATGGAATATTTTTCCACTTGTTTGTCATCTTTGATTCCTTTGAGTAGTATTTTATAGTTTTCATTGTAAAGGTCTTTCACGTCTCTGGTTAGGAAGATGCCAAGGTATTTCATTTTTTGGGGGGGCTATTGTGAATGTAATTATGCTTTTTATTTGGGTTTCTGTTTGTTTATTATTGGAGTAAAGAAATGCAATTGTCTTTTGCACATTTATTTTATATCCTGAGACTTTGCCAAAGGCCTTTATCAGTGTAAGGAGGTTTTTGACAGATTCTCTTGGGTTTTCAAGGTACACAATCATGTCATCTGCAAAGAGAGATAACTTGACTTGCTCTTTGCCTATTTGGATACCCCTGATTGCTTTCCCTTCTCTGATTGCTCTAGCGAGGACTTCTAATACTATATTGAACAGGAGGGGTGTGAGTGGGCATCCTTGTCTTGCTTTAGTTTTCAAGGGAAATGGTTCCAATTTTTGTCCATTTAGGAGTATGCTGGCTGTGGGTTTCTCATAGATGGCTTTTACTATTTTGAGGTATGTTACCCATATGCCTAGATGTTCGAGGGTTTTTATCAAGAAGGGGTGCTGGATTTTATCAAAAGCTTTTTCTGCATATAATGGAATACAATCATGTGGTTTTTGTTTTGACATCTGTTGATGTATTTAATTGCATTTATGGTTTTACGAATGTTGAACCAACCTTGCATCCCAGGGATGAAGTCTACTTGGTCATGATGGATGATTTTTGAGATGTGTTATTGAATCCGGTTTGTTAGGATCTTGTTGAGAATTTTAGCATCTATGTTCATCAAAGATATTGGCCTGTAGTTCTCTTTCTTTGTTGGGTCTTTACCTGGCTTGGGTATCAATGTGATGTTAGCTTCATAAAATAATTTGGGGAGAGCTCCATCTTTTTTTTGTCCTGATGATCTGTCTAGGGTTGTGAGTGGGGTATTAAAGTCCCCAGTTATGATGGTGTTAGAGTCAATATCTTTCTTTAGTTTTCTTAGAAGCTGCTTTATGAAAGTTGGAGCTCTTATGTTGGGTGCTTATACGTTTAAGATAGGTATTTCTTGTTGATGGAGTGAAGCTTTTATCATTATGTAGTGGCCCTCTGTATCTTTTTAAATTTTTTGATAGTTTAAATGGTATTTTGTCTGAAATTAGGATTGCGACTCCTCCTTTCTTTTGTGTTTCATTCGCCTGAAAATTTGTTTCCCATCCTCTTACTTTGAACCTGTCCTTTCTAGTGAGATGGGTCTCTTGAAGGTAGTATATTGTTTCTTGGTGGCATTTTATCCATTTTGTCATTCTATGTCTTTTCAGTGGTGCATTTAGTCCATTCACATTCAGGCTAATTATTGAAATGTGAGAGTTCATCCCTATCATAGAGTTCTTATAGAGTTGTTCTTCCACTTAGTTTTCTGTCTTTCTTTTGGTTTTGGGGTTGGTTCATGTGTATTTTATTCTTTTTTCTGCAGTCTTGTGAAGAACGTTGTTCTTTTTTCTTTTTCTTCTGTGTTTAGTACTTTCTTAAGTGTTTCATGTAGAGGTAGTCTGGTGGCAGCGTAAGTTCTTAGGAATTGGATAGTTGGGAAAGATTTTAATTCTCCCTCACTGATGAAGCTTAACTTGACTGGGTAGTTTATTCTTGGTTGAAATTGCTTAACTTTGAGGACTTTGAAGATAGGACTCCAAGCTCTCCTAGCCTGCAGGGTTTCTGTAGATAAATCTGCTGCTATTCTAATTGTTCTTCCATGGTAGATGATCTGGCCCTTTTCTCTTGCTGCCTTTAGGATTTTTTATGTTGTATCTACTTTGTTTAGGTGAATTATTATGTATCTAGGAGTTGGTCTTCTCATTTGTTGTCTTGCAGGGGTTCTCTGAATCTCTTGTGTTTGAATTTTTGCATCACTGATTAGATAAGGGAAGTTTTCTTGAATGATCTCATAGAAAGTTTGTTCCAGTGTGTCTCCGTCTCTCTTTCTGCCTCAAAAAGGCCAATTACTCTTAGGTTCGGTCTCTTGAAGTAATCACTCATCTCTTGAAGGTTTTGTTCTGTCTTTTTGAGCTTGTTTTCTATGTTTTTTTGTTTTTTTGTGTTTTGAATTGGAGTCTTACTCTGTCGCCCAGACTGGAGTGCAGTGGCCACTCCCGGCCACTGCAGCCTTGACCTGCTGAGCTCTGGTGATCCTTCCACCTCAGCCTTCCAAGTAGCCAGAATTACAGGCATGCGCTACCACGCCCGGCTGATTTTTTGAATTATTGTAGAGATGAGGTCTCGCTGCCCAGGCGGGTCTCGAACCCACAGGCTCAGGCAATCCACTCACCTTAGCCTCCCAAAGGCGCGGGATTACAGGCTGAGCCACCGAGCCCAGGTGTTTTCTATGTTTTTAACAGTTTGGGTTAGTTCTATATTTTGGTCCTCAAGCTCTGAGATTCTTTCTTCTGCTTGGGTAATTCTGCTTTCCATACTTATCAGTTTGTTATTTATTTCATTAACAGTATTCTTTATTACTGCTATCTCGGTTATCTGCTCCTTCCTAGTTTCTTCTTGTCTCTCCTCAATTCTTTTTAATCTCTTCACTAATGTCTTGATATCTAGGTTTGTAGTTTGAGACCAGTCATTCTGGGGGCTCTTCATTGTTTGCATTCCAAAGTCAGTTTTCTCAGTGTCTGCCCTCCCAGGGGTCTGGGAGAAACCCATATTCTTCATTTGGTTTTTCTTCATTTGTGTAGATTTTTCTCTCTCTCCCCCTTTCACTCTCCTTCTTTAATTCTGTTTTTCAGGGAAGTTAGGGTTGCTTTTGCTTCACTTGTGCAGTCTCTTGTTCTTCCTTATGAGGGTCCTCTGGCTTTGTTCACTTTTGAGGTTGGAGTGTGGGCTGTGGGCTGTACTTTTCGCAGTTTTGAGTTTCAATTGAGGGGGAAGCTATGATTCAGAATCTATATGCTGATTCCAGCATCCACCAACTGGTGTATGAGCCCGCTGGAACCTATTTCCCACTGCCTTACAATCTGTCTATGCAGCAGTGTGTAGATTTGGTCCCTGTAACAAAAGGAGGTACAAAAGAGGAAAATAATGGAGGAGGGGGGGTCAATAGAAAGTTAGAAAGAGAGAAGAGTGAGAGGGAAAACAGACATACATACCAACTAACAGGTGAAAAAAAGACACAAGACCGAGAGAAGTGAAAAAAACACGCAAGCAAAATTTCCTAAAGAATACTGGTAGCTACACAAAGACAGACCAATAAAATCATGTCTTTTGATGCATTTTGCCTAACACAGTTAGTGTAAGTCAAAAAGCAAACAAAAGTGAGCAAAACAAACAGTCAAAATGATAAAGTCAAAAGTCAAAATAAGAAATCAGACTAGCTCTGGAATCTTTCCTGAGTGTCTAAAATCTCTTTAGTTCTGATCTCCAGCCCCTCCTCTTTACTTTCGTTGCAGATAGCTAGATTACTCGCAGTTTGGGTTTGTTCTTTTAACCTGCTGCCTGGGAGGTCTGCGATGTTTAGTTGCCTTTGTCTGATTCAGCATAGGGGAGGGGCTTTGTCTCCTGTTTTGTAACATTACCTTAGGAACCAAGGTGGATGCTGCTCATAGGTGGGTGGGGCAATGCAAGTCTCTGCCTGGAGAATGGCTGAGGTAGCAGTTTCTCTTTCACGGGTCTTTTCTCTCCACTCGTCTGGGTCCCTGGGCATTCCACTATGATGGACTATAGTGGTGTGGGAGGCACCGGGGATCAGTTGCACAGCTGGGCACTGGATCTGGGGTGCCACCAGTGGGCTGGGGTGGAAGAGGGGGTCAGGAGTTCCCTCCTCTGGAGCTGAGAACCTCTGATCAGCACCTCCTTAAGATATGCTGTTCCCTTACATAAGCATGGGGTTGCACGTTGAGTGCCTCAACCAGGGTGGGCCCAGAGCTCCAGAGCTCCAAAGGTCCAAAGGGAAGGCGGTGAGCAGTGAGAGTGGCCCTGGGCCCCTCACAGGGTATTTCAGCCAGAAATGGAACCAGTATTCTGACGAGTGGGCACCCAGAGCTTCCCTGGGTGACTGGCAGCTTGGTGCTGGGTGCTGGGTGAGACGATGTAGCCAGGGAGAGAGCCAAGACCTGAGACTCCCGTGCAGGCAGGAGTCACGTATAGTGGAGCAGCAGCATCCAGGGGCCGCAATATCCGGCCCTGTGTGGGACCAAGGATCCCCGGGCCTTGGACCAGTGAAGCTGGCGGTGGGCAGGGGGGTGGGGGAAGAAAAGTAAGAGTCTTTTTGGGAACTCACGTTTGGAGAATCTCACAATTCCACCTATGCCATCACTATCTTATTGGAACTCCAACTGGTCCTAGAGTCTCTGGAGGAAGTACATCTTTGTTGACATCTTGATTTCAGACTTTTGGCCCCCAGAACTTAGCTCAAGGTCTGGCTTTTGTGTAACAGAACCAGAGAAGCTGAATCATGTTCATTAGAAGCTCCAGCAGCGGTGTAGAGTGCGGCACAGCTGAGAGGGCACAATCGCATAAATTTAAACCACGCTACTTAAAACCAGTCACATAACTTCACTTATAAAACAGAGTATTTCATCCTCATGAGAATCAAGAATATCAGACATTACACTAAATATGAACTGAGTTAATTTTTCTATGCAAAAGCAGGTTCTAGGAAGGTTAAAGTCAAAATTCAAGTATATGCTGCTTATTTGAAACTCACATAAAATGAAATAATAAAGAAAGGTTGTATATAAAGGATAGACTGAGCATAACAAATACAAACAAAAAAAGAAAGCAGAACATAATATAACACATGTGGAATTTCAGATTAAAGGCACTATAGGCATTATATAGAAAAAGGGGAACATTGTGTAACAACAAAGATACCTATTAAGGAGTCCTAAATAGGTATGTTCCATATAGCATCACATCTAAATATAGAAAACAAGAAATATTGAAAAATGCAAGGAGGACTTTATAAAAGTGCAATGTACTATATTGAGAAATTTCAATACAGCTTTCTTGACAAATTAAAGATAAACAAAAACCTAGAAGGATTGATTTATACAATTGGTAAACTTGATTAATAGCAACATAATGAGAATCTGAATCTCTCTAATGGATAATTTATAATTTTTTGATTATTTACTGAGCATCACTGAATAAGATCTGTACATTTGGTCACACACAAAAAAGAAAAACTCTAAGAATTTTTCAAAAGTTGATATTTTACAGGTCTCTTTCTGTGATTATAATCTAATGAAATTTAAAATAAAATCTAATGAAATTTAAAATATATAATAAAAGTTGAACTTAAAAGTCCCAATGCAGATATCCATATATTATATGTGTATTTATTATGTATAATATATGAAATAGGTGATATTTCAATTAGGTACAAAAATAGCTATTATAAGTGGTACTAGCATAGTTGGTCACCCATCTGGAATAAAATAAAATTTGAATTCCTATAAGTACAATTTCTAGATAAATTTTTAATGCAAAAAATAAAAATCTTGAAAGAAAAGTAAAGAGATATTCTTACTCAGCTAAAAGATCTAGAAAAATATAAATGACTATAGCTACAGAGTGAAAATATCAAAAGCAAAGTCAACAAAATAAATAACATATTTTGAAAAAAATGACAAAGCAGATATTCATAGGACTAATATTTCAAATATGCAAAATTATGTCTTGTGCTGACAATAAAAAAGCAAACCAGTGGAGAAGTAAGAGCTATTCACCAACAAGAAATCCTTATGGCCAAAAAACATAAAACAAAACTCACAGTCACTAAAAGGGGAGTGCAAACTAAAGTAATTAGAAACCTCTTTATACTCATCAAACAGAAAAATTTAAAAGAGGAACAATACATATTTTAGGTGGGAATATGAGAAAACAGTGCAGTGGGAATGGGAAATGCTGGCACTTTCTGGAAATCAATCTAGCAACATTTCATAAAATTAATAATTACATACCTTTTGAGCCAAGCAGTTTGGTTCTTGGTAATGAATCTTTGAGAAAGAAAACCCCAAGTGAAAGTAAAACCACTCAAAGGAGAATGGTTGAATAATTCTGGTATAACCATAGAGAATATGAGCAACAATTAAAATGAATGAATTTGAGCTGCAGCCATTTGTTTTTGAGAAATTTCCTAGTGGTATTTTCATGTGGGAAAAGCAAGAAACAGAAAATGTGTACAATATATCACTTTTAAAAAATGCCCATTAACTATGAAAACCCTCTGTGTGGGGGAAAATATGGAAGAATACATTCTATTCCATTAAATGTGTCAGTGGGTGGGAGTGAGTGGAGGAAGGGGTTGATAGATTAAATACACTGAACCTCGTTCACAGCCAGTGAAGATAACTCAAAATTACTGGTGAGCAATCAGATTCAATCACATATTTTTTTTAAACTATCGAAATGCAGGCAATGTAATTGCATAAATTTAAACCATGCTACTTAAAACCAGTCACATAGCTTCATTTATAATACAGAGTACTTCATCCTCATGAGAAGAGATTTCTTAAAAGACATAAGAATTTGCTTTCAAAAGTCCTAGCACACCCTCTAATGGTCTGGAAAATTAAGTAGGCAGGGAGTTTTTGTCCTAGTGACTAAAAGTCCTGCAATCTTTTATTGTTTATTCTTCCCACCCCCCACCCTTTCTCTCTCTGGTTTCTTGTCCTTTCTCCTCCCTCAGGATGAAATTACTGGTCAGCTGCACCAAGCCATGTGATCCATTTGGTTCATTTAGAAATGAAATTCACTTATTCAGTAAAGCTGCTGCTCCCGTGGCTTTAGAATGATAGCAATAATTCCAATAAAAAATGTACCTATTCCTGTATGTATAATCTAACCCATAAACCCTTTTAAAGAAGCTAATTAAAGTTTCTTGTTGTCACTAGGTTTTCAATATCTCTGTGTTGATAATAACTTTGCTTTTAATCATTTTCATATTAAAAAGCAGAAATAGCCAGGAAGGAAAAAAAAAAACAAAACATGTCATTCTTGTCTCTACAGAGAAATTGCTTGGAAAGCTGTCAAAGTTTATTTAGACTATCTAAATTAGAGAGGGTAACTTTTACAAGAATGAATGTGAGGCAAATGATGAGGTTGGAAATTTCACGGTGGATATATATATTTTTTTACATTGAGGTGCCCAATGCATTGTGTGTATGTATTTGTATGTGGGTATGCAAATATTTATGCATTTATAGGGATTTGAAAATGCATATGCTTCGAATATAAAAATTACCAGAATGAAATTAACTGACATTTTTTAGTAGCTCTCAGCAGTTCTAGGCTTCTTTCTAGTCAATAGGATACATCTGGAATTTTCTTGATTTACAACTATACTCAAAAAATAAGCATTACCCAAAGCATTCTTTTTTTTTTAATCAATATTTTTTATGATATTGTGGGGTACAGTTAAGGGTTAGGTATACAAATATGCTTCGTTCAGGCACCCTTGTTGATAAGAGGTGTCTCCCCGTCCCCAGACAGATATTTACTACCATTAATCCCATCTCCCTTCCCCTCTCCCCCCCCATAGTTTCCCACCACTGTCAGTCATTTTCTTATAGTATTACGTTGGCTGTTCAAGGTCCACTATATGAGTGAGAACATGTGATACTCAGATCTTTGTTTGATCTTTGGTCACTCAGTATTATAGACTCTAGTTCCATCCAGGTTGCTGTGAAATTCATGATTTTGTTCTATTTTATGGCTGTATAGTATTCTATTGTGTATATGTACCAC
>NW_007258434.1:0-32388 GCF_000164805.1 Carlito syrichta | reverse complement strand
CACATTTTTAAAATCCAGTCCTCTTTTGATGGACATCATGGTTGGTTCCAGGTTCTTGCTCTTTTGATGTCCTCTTTTGATGGACATCATGGTTGGTTCCAGGTTCTTGCTATTGTGAACAATGCTGCAATAAACATTCATATGCAGGTATCTTTTTGATAGAGAGATTTGAGTTCTTCAGGGTATATTCTCAGTAGAGAGATTGCAGGGTCATATGGGAGGTAGATATTTAGAGCTTTTAGGAATCACCACATTGCTTTCCACAGAGGTTCCACTAGTTTGCACTCCCACCAACAGTGTAGAAGTGTTCCCTTTTCGCCACACCCTCTCCAGCAACTGTTATTTTTTGAGTTATTGATAATTGCCATTCTGACTGGAGTTAGGTGGTATCTCAGTGTGGTTTGATTTATATCTCCCTGATGATTACTGAGGTTCAAAGCATTCTTACAAAGAAAATAGGCTTCTCACACTTCAGACCTATCTAACAATTAGGTTGTTCTTCATGGGAAGAGATTCTTGGTTATTTCCTTAAAAGTAATTATTTTTATCCAGACTGAAACCAGTCAACTAACCATGAATTAGTATTTCTCTTCATATTTGCGAATAAACCTTTCCTTGTTTTTACATAGTTAATGTTTTTGCGTTATTTAGTATTATTTATATTTCCTGTAAGGACCTACAAACTCTGTTTAGAATTTATTTTTTTATTCTATAAAAGGTTCGTTTAATGTATCAACCTGACTCAACTAAGAAATACCCAGGTAGCAGGTAAAACATTACTTCTGGACGTGTCTGTAAAGATGTTTCTGGACTAGATTAGCATTTTAATCGGTAGACAAAGTAAAAAAGATTCATCCTTACCAGTACAGATGGGCATCATCTAATCTGTTGAGGTTCTCAATAAGGAAAAAAAAAAGAGGAAGGATGAACTTGCTTTCTGCTGGAGCTGAGACATTCACCTTCTCCTCCCTTCAGACACTGGTTCTCAGGACTTCTGACTTGGGCTGGGACTTAACTTCACTGGCTGCCCTGGTTTTCAGGCCTCCAGACTTAGACTAAAACTGCACCGCCAGACTTCTGGAGCATGCAGCTTACAGATAGCAGATCACGGAGCATCTTAGCCTTCAAAATCACAGAACTTCTTAGCCTTCATAATCACATAAGGCAATCTCTCATAATCAATCCCTTTCTATACAGCTATACTATAACCCATATTGGTTCTGTTTCTTGAGAGATCCCTGGCTAATGAATCCTCTCTCTTTTTTTGTCTCTTAATATAAAGTTTTAAACTATGCACATAGTATTTGATATGTCTAATCTTAATTCTGAAATTTCATTTTTGCTTACTGTTTTTATTATTTTATGTTTCGTATTTTGTTATGTGGACTGTGGTTTTTGTTTGTTTTTAGAGACTCACATTATCACCTAAGGATTTTGAAAAATGTATATTGTTAGGTTTTCAAAACTTCTATGAGATAGTATCTTTAAATTCTTCAAAAGTATGATTTTTTTTTTTTTTGAGTTGGAGTCTCACTCTGTCACCCAGACTGGAGTGCAGTGGCCGCTACTGGCCACCACAGCCTCGACCTGCTGGGCTCCGGCGATCCTTCCGCCTCAGCCTTCCAAGTAGCTGGAACTACAGGCACGTGCTACCACGCCTGGCTAATTTTTTAATTTATTGTAGAGATGAGGTCTTGCTAAGTTGTCCAGGCGGGTCTCGAACCCGCGGGCTAAGCAATCCACTCTGCTTGACCTCCCAAAGCACGGGATTATAGGTTGAGCCACCGAGCCTGGCAAGTATGATTTTTTCCCTCTAAAAGTCAAGTACAAACTAATTTTTTGATGCTGCTAATATAAATCTAGGTACTAAGGAAATATTTAAATTTTCTTATAATTTCCCCGTGTTACTTTTTAAACACAATCTCAGACGTTTAGCATTTTACAAGAACTGCTTTTGGTATTCAACTTAATTTTATTTTTAATGAATTTAATGTCCCAATCATTTATTCTGTGACTCTAAATTTTTACTTTCCCTTTGGCTACAATATGTCTTACAGTAATTTTCCTGGAAAATTGCCTGTAGGAATGTTGTCTTTGCCTTCATACCTAAAGTTTCTGTATATAGACTTTTTGTGGTACAACTTTTTTCTCCAAGCCCTGTAGTTTTATAGTTCTTTTGTTCCTTGATATCTCAAACTGCAGGTACATGTAAAACCAGATAGATTTTGCTCCTTTGGAAAAATCTTTCCAGATTTTTTTACTGGAAGATTTTTTTCCCCTTTTCCTCAAAATTAGAAAAGTATGTCAAGGCATGGGCTTCTCTCTCTCTCTTTTTTTTTTTTTTTTGTCATTTTTCTTGCCAGCTATAATGCAAACAATTTTCAACATGTATGTTTAGGTCTCTTATTCAGAAATATTTTTCTTTCATTATATCACATATTATTTCCTTTTAAGAAATTTGTTCTAGTTTCAGGACTTTCAAATATTCTTTAAAAATACAAATTAAATAAAGATAGGCAAACAGAGATATTCATTTTAATCACAGAAGTCAGTTTAGAATAATTTAATACACACATCTTGTTGTCAATCTTAATACCTGTTTTATTCCCAGAACTAGAAGTCTGTTTGCCCTAGTACTGATAATTTGAATTTCTAGATTATTTTTGGTCACGTTAGGTGTGAACTCAAGTTCCTCACTGGTTGCCAACTAGACCATATGGATAGTCTTCTACTTAAAGTCTGTGAAAGCTCTTCTTGTCAGGTGCCCCAACTTTGATCTTATCTGCCAACAATCATTCATTCCTTTGTTCTGGAATTTAGTTTCATTACTTTAGCCCAAAGTTGTCTTCATTATTTTGTTAAAATCCTTCAATTTTGTCTTGCTATAAAATCAGTATCTCCCCCAAAATCACTTCTACAGAGGAAAGGGTTATACAAAGAATGTCTATAAAATTTAGCAGTAGATCACTTATTAGTTATAAATTATGAAAGAAAAAGTGAGTAGACATATGAGATATATCGTATAAGACTGTCATAGATTTCATTTCACTGCTGTGATTGAGCACTAGGTTGTAAACTGCTTTGTTCATTTATATGAATGCTCTCCCAAACTAGAGATGGTGTTTTTATAGTTGATGTGTCAAAAAAAGATAAATATCAAATTCTTTCAACTGTATTCACCTTTCTGAGGTGATGAAAAGCTGAAGTTTTGTTGAGAATCATGTCTCCTACTTCAGGAAACAAAAGAGTACCTTCAAACTTTGGAATTGAATGAAATACACCTTGTGCAATACCCCAATATCCCACCTTCAATCTGCAAAGAGTCTCATAAAATCTCTAGGAGCTGTGATGATATACTAAGTATTAATGACTCATAGCTATGGTTCCCTCTTTCAACCACAGTAATGCCTGAATATAATAGTTTTCTATTCTAGGAGCTCTTCACTTTCCCAAATATTCACTTTCATCTCCTAGTTTCTAATTATTTGTAAATTCCTTGAGGATGAGTACTTTATATTTTACATGTTTGCATTCCCATAACATCATTTCTTGGTCTTGTTCAGTAGAGCAAAATAATGAATTAATTGATTGATGAATGAATGAAACAGTTGTTATTCCAGATTTACATTCATCTTTTTTTATTTCAAAGTGAATTCCTCTCTTGCAGTAAATTGAAGTTGAAACTAAACTATGGAGCAAAGGTCTTCAAACCTAAGTATGCCTATAGCAGGTGCATATTTTCCCTCTGTAACTTTGCTTGGTTCCCTAGAGAAATATAACTTAAGAAGTACATCTCTTTCAGGTGTATGAATAGACTTGGCATCACTTCTCAGTGCCAAGTATAGTAGGCCCTGACTATTCTGGTTGCTGTCACCACCCTCAAGACAATTGCTGTTCTATTTTAACCTCAGTCCTTTCAAGTGCTTTGAAATTTGAGATAACTACAGAGTCACTCAATGTATTGAAAACTGCACAAATTCTACTTTCCCTTTTGTTCTTAATCCTCAGCTAACTGAGAACATTCTAACCAGCCTGTCTCTCTGTTTCCCTCATGAGATTTGAGATGGCTTGTTGAAGAAAAACAAAAGTAAAGAGAATAATTAATGATCCATTGATGCTTGCCAACTTTGAAAAGGTACCTGTGGGCTTTCAAGTGTTTCATGAGTACTGGACAATACCAGCAGCTTCCCAGCTTGCCAAGCATCCATATTTCCTCAAGATTACTGTAGACTGCCAATCCTGCCATCCCCTCCCCTGGCAGTTTCCCTTTACTGCCAATCCCTTTCTTAATAGTATTACGATAATTTTTCAAGGTCCGCTTATGAGTGAGAACATGTGATACTCAGTTATTTATTTCTGTGACAGATCACTCAGTATTATAGACTCTAAGTCCATCCAAGTTGCTGTGAAGGTCATCTGCTGAGCCCCCACTGTGCTATATAGCTCAGTCTATTTAGGTAAATATTCTCCATTAACACATTCACAGCATTATCCTACCTAGTTTATGTTCTGAAACTTTGTAATGATGGTGGGATTCATTATCAGGGATCATTCAAGACCTTTCTCTGAGAGGTCTGAGATAACCACAGGTATTCGTGGGATCTGTTTTTCTTTCTTCCACTTCAAGACACAAAAGGATTTAGAAAACTTCTTACTTCTTCCTTAGTCAGAAGCTATTATTTCATATAATCTCAGAACTCTTTTAACCCATATTACAATGGACTGAGTCATTGAGGAGGAAATAAGTTATTCTATAAAATTTGGCTATTACTTTTTCAAAGATAAATAATACATAAATACATAAAAATAAGTAGGGGTTCAGAGGGGTCAAATATGTATGTTAAGGCCTTATGATCTCTCAGAAGCTTTCATATGTACTCTATTTGCCTCTAATCCTGACTTAGGAGCAAGTGGTAACAACAATAGAACCAAGACAAAGTGTGGGAGTGGGAAGTAGGCGGAGAGAATAGCATTGTGTATTCTCAAGTGGTTAGTATGTAATTTGAAAACTCTAAAAGGCCATCCAAAAGAAAAAAAATTTACTCTGATATTTTTTTCTAGTAAAAAATAAATAATTTTTTCCCACCAAACTAATCATTTTCTCAATTAAAAATTTTTTTTTTTATTTTAAAAATGTGGGGTACAACTCAGGGTTAGGTATAAAAATGTTCATTATGCAAGTACCCTTGTTGATGAGGTGTATCCCCCTCCCCAGTAGCTTCTCACTACTGCCAATCTCTGTCTTATAGTATTACTATAATTGTTCAAGGTCTACTTATGAGTGAGAACATGTGATACTTAGTTCTTTGTTTCTGTGATAAATCCCTCAGTATTAGTTGCTGTAAAATTCATAATTTTGTCCTTCTTTATGGCTGTGTAATATTCCATCATGTATATGGACTACATATCTTTTATCCAGTCCCATTTTGATGGGCAGCATGGTAGGTGCCATGTTTTTGCTGTTGTGAATAATACTGCAATAAACATGGGTGTACAGGTATCTTTTTCACGTAGTGATTTGAGTTCCTCTGGGTATATTCCCAGCAGGAGGATTATGGGGTCATATGGAAGGTTAACTTTTAGATCGTTTAGGAATCGTCAAACTGTTTTCCACAGAGGTTGTACTAGTTTATACTCCCACCAACAGATAGAAGTATTCTCTTTTCCCTGCGTTCTCTCTAGCATCTGTTGTTTTTTGAGTTATTGATGATGGCTATCCTGGCTGGAGTTACATGGTATCTCAGTGTGGTTTTCAATTTGAATTTCTTTGATGACTAGTGAGACTGAGAATTTTTTCATGTATCTGTTGGCTGCTTATATGTCTTCTTTTGAGAAGTGCCTATTCATATTTTTGCCCACTTTGTAATGAGGCTGATTTTTTTTTCTTTTTGTCATGTTTGAGTTCTCTGTAGATTCTAGATGTTAGTCCTTTGTCAGATATACAAGCGGCAAATATTTTTTCCCAGACTGTGGGCTGTCTCCTTGCTCTCTTGATAGTTTCTTTGGCTTTGAAAAAGCTTGTCAGTTTGATGAGGTCCCAGTTGTCTATCTTATCTCTTATGGCATGGACACTTGGGGTTTTGATCAGGATTTGGTTGCCAGTTCCAATTTCCATAGGGAGTCTCCAGCATTTTCTAAGGTTCTTAGAGTTTGAGGTTTCATACTTAGGTCTTTGATCCATTTAGAGTTTATTTTTGGGTATGGTGATAGATAGGGTTCTTGTTTTAATCTTCTGCATGCAGTCAGCCAATTTTCCCAGCACCACTTACTGAAGTACATTTACCTCTCCCCAGTGGTTGTTAGTGGAGATTTTGTCAAAGGTGAGTTTTTTGAGAAATTGAGGTTTTGCTTCCAAAATCTCTATCCTGTTCCATTGGTCTATATGCCTGTTCTTGCAGCAATACCAGGCTGCTTTGATTATTGTAGCTTTATAATAAGCTTAAAGTCTGGGAGTGTGATGCCTCCCTCTTTGTCTGCGTGCCCCCACCCCCAGGATTGTTTTAGCTACTTGTGATTGTTTATGTTTCCGTATAAATTCCTGTGTTGTCGTTTCCAGGTGTGAGAAGAATGCTGCTGTTAATTTAAAGGGTATTGCATTAAATCTGTAGATCATCTTGGGTAGAATGGACATCTTAACAATGTTGATTCTTCCAATTCATGAGCATGGAATATTTTCCATTTGTTTGCATCATCTTTGATTTCTCTGAACAGTGTTTTCTAGTTTTCGCCATAAAGGTTTTTGACTTCTCTGGGTAGGAAGATACCAAGGTATTTCTTTTTTTGTGTGGCTATTGTAAATAGGATTGTGATTTTTAGTTGGGTATACGTTTATTTATTGTTGGTGTACAGGAATTCGACTGTCATTTGTACATTTATTTTATACTCTGAGACTTTGCCAAAGTCCTTTATTGGTGCAAGGAGGTTTTTGACAGATTCTCTTGGATTTTCAAGGTATAGAATCATGTCATCTACAAAGAGTGATAAATTGACTTCCTCTTTTCCTATTTGGATACCCCTGATTTCCTTCTCTTGTCTGATTGCTTTAGATAAGATTTCCAAAACTATGTCAAACAGGAGGGGTGAGAGTGGGTATTTCCTTCTCTTGTCTGATTGCTCTAGGTAAGACTTCCAAAACTATGTTGAACAGGAGGGGTGAGTACTGTTCCAGTTTTCAGGGGAAATGGTTCCTATTTCTGTCTTTTTAGCAGTATGCTGACTGTGGGTTTCTCATAGGTGATTCTTAGTATTTTGAGGTATGTTTTATCTACGCCTAGATGTTCGAGGGTTTTTATCAAGAAGGGGTGTTGGATTTTATCGAAAGCCTTTTCTGCATCTAATGATATAATCATGTGATTTTTGTCTTTACATCTGTTGATGTATTTAATTACATGTATGGTCTTGTGGATGTTGACCCAGTTCTGCATCCCAGGGATGAAGCCTACTTGGTCAAGAAGAATAATTTTTGAGATGTGTTGTTGGATCCAGTTTGCTAGAATCTTGTTGAGAATTTTAGCATCTATGTTCATCAAGAATATTGGCATATAGTTATCTTTCTTTGTTGGACCTTTACCCGGTTTGGGTATCAACATGATGTTAGCTTCATAAAATGACTTGGGGAGGGTTCCATCTTTCATGATTGCCTGCAATACTTTCAATAGGATTCATGTGAGCTCCTCCTTGTATATTTTGTAGAATTCTGCTGGAAAGCCACCTTGCCAGGGATTTTTTTTTTTTTTTTTTTTTTTTTTGTAGACAGTTTTCTTTGGACAAAGTTGATTTCCTGGATTGTTATTGGTCAATTTAGGGTCTAGATTTCTTTGTTTCAATCAGGAGAGGTTGTGTGATATAAGAAAGTCCTCCATTTCATTTAGGTTTTTGAGTTTGCTTCCATACAGTTGTACACAGTAATCTCTGATAATCTTTAGTATTTCTTTGGGGTCAGTTGTGACTTGAACTTTTACATTTCTGATTGTGTTTATCTGGGTTTTTTCTTGGTCATTCTAGTTGGGATCCATCATGCTTTTTTATCCTTTCAAAGAACCAGATTTTGGTTTCATTTATCTTTTTTTTTTTTTTTTTTTTACTTCCCAAATTTGGGCCTTTATTTTGGTGATCTGGATTCTTCTGCTGAAGTTAGGTTTTTGATGGTCTTACTTTTCTAGCCTTCTTAGGTGCTTTGTTAGGTTGTTAACTTGTGATCTTTCCATTTTCTTCATGTGTGTTCTTAAAGATATTAATTCCCCTCTTATTACTGTTTTCTTGGCATCCCAGAGATTTTGGTAAGATGTTTATTTGTTTTCATTTGTCTCTAGGTATTTTTTAATCCCTGTTTTGATTTCTGTGTTAACCACCCAGGAGTTGTTTAGCATCAGGATGTTTAGTGTCCATGTCTTTGTGGGTTTTGGGGGAATTTTGTTGGTGTGGATATTTATTTTTATTCCACTGTGGTGTGAGAAAATGCATGGTAGAATTTCAATCTTATGGAATTCTTGTGTTGTTTAGTAGAATGTATATTCCATGGTTGTTGGGAAGTGTACTGTAGGTATCAATTAGGTCCATTTGGTCAAGTGACTTTTTTCTTGATGATCTGTCTAGGGTTGTTAGTGGGGGGAGGATATTTAAGTCCCCAGCTATGATAGTGTTAGAGTTGATATCTTTTTTTAGTTTACCTAGAAGCTGCTTTACAAAAGTTGGTGCTCCTATGTTTGGGGCATGTATATTTAGGATGGATCTTTCTTGTTGATGGACTGAACCTTTTATCATTATGTATGACCCTCCTCGTCTTTTTTCAATTTTTGATAGCTTAAAGGGTATTTTGTCTGATATTAAGACCATGACCTCTACTTTCTTTTGTGTTCTGTTCACCTGAAAATTTGTTTTCCATTCTCTTACTTTAAGTCTGTGAGTGTCCTTCCTGGTAAGATGAGTCTCTGTGGAAACAACATATTGCTGCATCAGGGTATTTCATCCAATTTGGATTCTGTGTCTTTTCAGTGGTGCACTTAGTCCATTCACATTCAGTCTAATTATTGAGACGAGATAGCTGGTGTTTGTTTGTTGTCTTTTTTGGTTGGTTGTTTGTTTTGTTTTTGGATTGACATGTGTGTTTTCCATCTTTTTCCTGCATTCATGGGAAGAGCATTGTCATTCTTTTAGTTTTTTTCTTTCTCCTGTGTTTAATAATTTTTAAAGTATTTCTTGTAGAACTTGTTGGGCACAGCATAAACTCTTAGAGATTGAATGTTTGGGAAGGATTTTAATTCTCCATCACTAATGAAACTCAGCTTAGCTGGGTAGGTAATCCTTGGTTGAAATTGTTTATCTTTGGGAAGTTTAAAGATTGAACTCAAATCTCTCTTAGTCTTAAGTGTTTCTGTAGATAAGTCTGCTGCTATTCTGATTGGTCTTCCCCAGTATGTAGTCTCACCTTTCTTTTTTGTTGCCTGTAGGATATTTTCTTTTAAACCAGTTGTGTAGGCAAATTACTATGTGTCTGGGCATTAGTATTCTTATTTGTTGTCTTTCTGGGGTTCTCTGAATCACTTGTGTTTGAATGGTCACATCACTGATGAGATGAGGAAGTTTTTTTGAATAATTTATGGAATGTTTGTTCCAGAGTGGTCTCTGTCTCTCTGTCTGCCTCAGGGATTCCAATTAATCTTTGGTTTGGCCTCTTGATATAATCGCTCATCTCCTGGAGGTTTTATTCTCTCTTTTTAAGCTTCTTTTCTATGTTTTTAACAGTTTGGGTTAGTTCCATATTTTGGTACTCAAGCTCTGAGATTCTTTCTTTTGCTTGGTTAATTCTGCTTTCCTTGCCTATCAGTTTCTTGTTTCTTTCATTCACTGTATTCTTCTTTGCTGCTACCTCAGTTATCAACTCCTTCATTCTTCTTGTCTCTCTTCATTTCCATTTATTCCCTCTATTAATATCTCAATATCTGAGTTTGTGGTTTGAGACCAGTCATTCTGGGGGCTTTTTATTGTTTGCATTCTGTAATCTGTATTCTCCCAGGGGTCTGTGTGAGACCCATATTGTTTCTTTCTTTGGTTTTGCTTCATTTGTGTAGGTTTTCCTCCCCCTTTTTAACCTCTTTTTAAATTCTGTTTTTCAGTGATGGAGGGTAACATTTACTTCTATTTCCTCAATCTCCTACTCTTTCTTATGTAGATCATCTGGCATTGTTCAGTGCTGAAGTTGGGCTGGGGATGGGGGGGCTGTGCTTTTTGCAGTTTTGATATGTAATTGAGGAGGGAGTTGTGATTCAGGTACTAGCTACAGATCCCAGTATCTTCTGACAATTGTTTGGCTCCCCTGCAACCCACTTCCCACTGCCTTACAATCTATCCATGCAGTGGGGGTTCATGTTTGCTCTATGAAAGCAAAATTAGATAAGAAAAAGTAAAAGAATGGAAAAAGGAAAGAGGAAGATGTAAGAATGATTGAGAGAGAGAAGCCGAGGGGAAACACACAGGTATGCCAACTAATGAAAAACCAGAGACACCAGCAAAGATAAAACAACAACAACAACAACAAAATGCATGCAATCATACAAACACACAAATCAAAACCATCCTGTTGATGTACTGTCCCTCAAAAATACCCATACACAAACAGGACTGGATGCAGTGGCTCAAGCCTATAGTCCCAGCTCTTTGGGAGGCTGAGGTGAAAGAATTACCTGAGCTCAGGGGTTTGAGACCAGCCTAGGCAACTTGGTGAGACCTTGTCTTTACAAAAAAATCCAAAAAAAAAAAAAACACCGGGCCTGGTGGTACACACCAGTAGTTCCAGCTACTTGGAAGGCTGAGGTGGAAGGATCAACTGAGCCGCAGGTCAAGGATGTGGTGGGTGTGCGCATGCCATGGCACTCCAACCTGAGCAATAGAGTAAGATTCTGACTTAAAAAAAAAGAAAAAAATATTAAAATACCAAAAATAAAGCAAGTACAAAAATGCAAACAAAAACTGTAAGAGGAGGGTAGATCAAATCTGGACTCACCCAACTTGCTGCTGTCGAGTGTCTCACTCAACTTTGATGTGTCCATGCCTATTCCAGTGTGAGGGAGGAGCATCTGTCTCTCCAAGTCCCAGGTTTGGGGCTGGGTGGAGCCAAGAAAGACAATGCAGGTCTCTGCCTGTTCCCTGGACAGAGAAAATGGGGCCAGTCAGTGTCTCCTCACCAATAGGACTCTATTACAGATTTTCACCACCTGATTTCTCCATGGTTTCTGGGGCTCACGCCACTCTGCTGTTGCAGGTGATGGTGTGGGCTGGGTGCCAGGTGGTGAGGAGCAGCTGTTTTCCACGGCCTCCTCTCAGGAGAGTCCTGAGAAAAGCAGACGATCCTGCATGCTAGGTGCTCCAGTTTCAGGGTCGTGGGGGGGTTGCAGTCACCTCTGGAGGAGAGCGCTGGGTGCATGAACCCAAGTCTTCCTTCAGATGAACTTTCACTCACCCATGAGAACACACCCACTCAAGCAGGGAGACTTTATGAACACTCACTTTTGTGGACTCTCACAGTCCAACCTAATCCATCATCATCTTGCCACTGCTTCTCTCAATTTTTATAACTAAAGAAAAGATGTTGTCAAGTACTTTCTATTGCAATACTATTTTATGAACATAAACTTTTTAATTACTTTCTATAAATAAAAATGTTTTTATTAGAAATTCTGCTTTGAGAAGTTTCATACAAATGTTCACAGTAGTCCCTGATAATGTTTTTAATTTATTCAGGATCAATTGTGACATCATCTTTTTTCATTTCAAATGGTGTCTATTTGGAATTTCTCTCTCTCTCTCTCTCTCTCTCTCTCTCTCTCTCTCTCTCTCTGTCAGTCGGGCCAGCAGCCTGTAAATCTTATTTATTCTTTCAAAGAGCAAGCTTTTTTTCTTGTTGATACTTTCTGTGATACTTTTGTCTTCTATATTCTACAACTGTGCTTTATCTTAATGATCTGGATTTTTCTTTTTTTATTAAATCAATATTTTTTATTATGGTTTTGTGGGGTACAGTTAAGGGTTAGGTGTACAATTATGTTTCATTCAGGCACCCTGTTGATAAGAGGTGTTTCCTCTTCCCCAGACAGCTATTTGCTACTGTTAATCCCATCCCCCTTCCCCCCATAGTTTCCCAGTACCGTCAGTCATTTTCTTATAGTATTACATTGGATGTTCAAGGTCCATTATATGAGTGAGAACATGTGATACTTGGATCTTTGTTTCTGTGAGAGGTCACTCAGTATTATAGACTCAAGTTCCATCCAGGTTGCTGTGAAATTCATGATTTTGTTCTTTTTTATGGCTGCATAGTATTCCATCGTGTATATGTACCACATTTTTTTAATCCAGTCCTCTTTTGATGGGCAGCATGGTTGTTTCCAGGTTCTTGCTTTTGTGAGCAATGCTGTGATAAACATACGTGTGCAGGTATCTTTTTTATAGAGTGATTTGAGTTCTTCAGGGTATATTCCCAGTAGGGGGATTGCAGGGTCATATGGGAGGTCAATATTTAGAGCTTTTAGGAATTGCCACACTGCTTTCCACAGAGGTTGCACTAGTTTACACTCCTACCAACAGTGTAGAAGTGTTCCCTTTTCGCCACACCCTCTCCAGCAACTGTTATTTTTTTGAGTTGTTGATAATTGCCATTCTGACTGGAGTTAGGTGATATCTCAGTGTGGTTTTGATTTGCATCTCCCTGATGATTAGTGAGGTTGAATATTTCTTCATGTGTTTGTTGGCTGCTCGGATGTCCTCTTTTGTGAAGTGTCTGCTCATATCTTTTGCCCATTTGATAATGGGGTTGTTTGTTTTTTTCTTTTCAGCACATTTTAATTCCTTGTAGATCCAGGATGTTAAGCCTTTGTCAGACCTGGTGTTGGCAAATAATTTTTCCCAGTCTGTAGGCTGTCTCCCTGCTCTCTTGATGGTTTCTCCTATTGAAATTAGTATTTAGATGATCTTACCTTTCCAGTTCCCTTAGGTATAATGTTAGGGTGTTTATTTATGATCTGTCTTTCTGATATACACATGGAATGCTATACATTTTGCTCTTAATATTGAATTCATGGCATTCCAGAAATTCTGATAGGATGTGTCTTTGTTTTCATTTGTTTCCAGAAATTTTTTTATTTCTGTCTTAATCTCTGTGTTGACCCAGAAGTCATTCAGCAGCATGTTGTTTATTGCTCATGTCTTTATGTGTTTGGGGGGACAAAACACTGCTCAAAGAAATCAAAGGTGACACAAACAAATGAAAAACCATCCCATGACCATGGACTGAAAGAGCAATATTATCAAGATGTCTATCTTAGCCAAGGCAATCCACAGATTCAAAGCAATACTCATCAAATTATCAAGATCATTTTTCATAGACCTGGAAAGAAAAATGCAGAAATTCATATGGAAACAAAGAAGAGCACAAATAGCCAAAATAATCCTCAGCAAAAGGAACAAAGCAGAAGATATCACACTTCCATACTTTAAATTGTATTGCAAGGCTGTGGAAACCAAGATGGCATGGTGTTGGTACAAGAATAGGCACTTAAACCAATGGAACAGGTTAAAGATTCTGGAAGTAAATACACAGTTTCTCTATCAACTCATCTTTGAAAAAGCTACCAATAGTAATCATTAAGGAAAGGAAGCCACATTTAGCAAATGGTGCTAAGCAATCTGGCTAACTACATGCAGAAGAGTGAAACTGGAAAACTACCTATCACCACATAAAAAAATCAACTTAAAATGGATCATGAACCTAAATGTAAAGCCTCAAACTATAAAAACCCTAGAAAAAAACATAGGAAACATCCTTGTGGACATCAGAGTAGGCAATGAGTCCATGAACAAGTCCCCAAAAGCAAAAGTTACAAAAGCTAAGGTAGACAAGTGGGACCTCATCAAACTGAAAAGCTTTTGCACAGCAAAAGAAACCATCAAAAGAGCAAAGAGACAGAATGGGAAAAAAATATTTCCAAATTATGCATCCAACAAAGGTCTGACATCCAGGATCTACAAGGAATTCAAACAAAGTGAGAGGAAAAAAAAAACATTAAAAAGTACGCAAAGTACATTAGTGAAGCTGAACATTTTTTCAAGTATCTATAGGCTGCTTGTTTGAGAAGATGACATACAAGCAGCCTACAGATACTTGAAAAAACATTCAGCTTCACTAATCATCAGAGAAGGGCAAATCAGAACTACAGTGAGATACTACTTGGCTGGGCTCAGTGGCTCAGCCTGTAATCCTAGCACTTTGGGAGGCCAAGGCAAGTGGTTTGTCGGAGTCCATGGGTTTGAGACCAGTCTGGGCAACTTGGCAAGACCTCATCTCTACAATAAATACAAAATTATCTGGGGATGGTAGCATGAACCTGTAGTTCCAACTACTTGGAAGGCTGAAGCAGAAGGATTTCCAGAGCCCAGCAGGTCAATGCTTGAGTGGCCATGAGTGTGCCACTGCACTCCAGCCTGGGTGACAGGGTGAGACTCCAACTCAAAAAAAAAAAAAAAGCGATACTACTTAACTCTGGTGAGGATAGCTATCATTAATAAGTCTAAAAACAAAACAAGTTGAGACTATCATACTATGTGAACTATCACAGAACAAAAGAATTGAATACCACATATTTTCACTTATCAGTGGGCCCTGAACACTAGTTACATTAGCCCAAGGGTGAGATCAGCAGTTGCTGGGCACTGCTAGAGGAGAGGTGGAGTGGGGGAGGATGGACAATGCATGACAACACAGAGAGTACCTGGTCCACTACCAGGAGGAGTGAGGGACACTTAGAAGCTGAAACTTTACCTGCACACAGCCTACTTACATAGCAAATCTTCACTTGTATGCCACAACTCTATGAAAAATACATGAATAAGAAAAAAAAAAAGAAGTTTTCGAAATATCAGGGATGACTTCCTGACACAAGTCAACTAACATCTCCAATTATAAATCACAAAATAAGATGGGTAGATAAGAAGTGAGCGTCCGTTTTGAGATAATTGCCTTCAGGAAAATGTTTTCCAATTTAAAACCCTTTGGGAAAATTATTTTCTGAAGAATTATCATTTATGCAGAACTGTCACATACTATTGTGTAATTGTTCACCACATAACTCTATGAAGCTTATAACTACAACGCTTAATCTATAAGAAGCTGTCTACACTATGGCCCAAAATCCATTTTTATTATTCTAAAATCCCTAAGGAAATAGTTTTTGTTTTAGGAGAATTGAAAAAAAGAAATCTTACTCAGAACACCAATACATAAAACAGAAAAAAGCACAACTGCTCTGTTGAAGTGGAGGTTCAAAATCATATAGGCCCACCCCTCCATAGTTCCTTTGAAATGCTTTTCTGTCTCTGCAAAAATAAATAAACAAACAAGCAAACACATAAATAAATACATGTCTTCAAGTTGTGGTGCTTTAAGCAAAAAGTTTTTACAGTAAAAAGTCTTATATGACTTCCAGGCAAGATGGCTACAGAACAGGTCAGACCATGAGAGTCTCTGCAAAAGTTAGTGTCCACCAAAGACTTTCTGCATGAGTGTGTGTGCACCAGTGGGTGAGTGAAAGTCCATCTAGGGGAGACTCAGGTTCAAGAACCCAGGGCTCTACTCCAGAGTGACTATAATCCTCCACCACCCTGATATTGGAGACCCAGGCATGAGGGTGATCTGCATTCTCAGGGCTCTCTTGAGAGGAGGCAGTAGAAAACAGCTGCCCCTCAGCGCTGGCACCTGGCCCACACCATAACCTGCAGTAACAGACCTGGCATGAGAAGGCAGGTAGTGGAAATCTGGAATAAAGCTTCAACACCAGGATGCCAACAGGTGCTACCTTCTCAGTCCTGGCCAGGCAGAGACTTGCATTGACCTGCCCAGCTCTGCCTACTTCCATCTTGGGACACAGACTCAGAGAGACAGACGCCTCTACCCCATGATAGAACAGGCATAGACACTGCAGATCAGAGTGGGAGACTTTACAGCAACAGCAGCGAGTAGGGAGAGTAGAGTGAGTCCAGACCTGATCCATCGCCACCCACAGTAGTCCGTGGTGCATCTGACCCATGCTGAGAGCAGACCTATCAGCCTGCACTGAGAGCAGAGGGAAGTGACTAGAGACCAGAGCTGTTCCCTAAGGCAGATGCTTGAAAGGAAACTGGACTCACAGAAACTGCCAGAGAGCGAATTTGAGGGGTTGTTTTTTTTTAATTTTAGCTTTTTTTCTTCTCTCTGTCTTTGTTTACATTTTTGAACTGGCTTTGTTTCTGTTATTCTAATTTTTTTTTTTAGATTTTCTGTTTACATATGGATATTTTTGAGTTAGAGTACAGTAATGGGGGGATTGGTTGGTTGGTTTGTATGATTGTCTGTATGTTTCTGCTTTTTTGTTTTTTTCTGTCTTTGTCTCTCTGTTTAATCATTAGTTGGAACACCTGTCTGTTTTCCCTCTTCTTCTTATTCTCTCTCTTAACCTCCCTTTCATCTGCCTCTTTTCTTTTTCCATTGTTTCCCCTTTTTAAAAAAATCTCATCTTGCTTTCAGGAGGCAAACAGACACCCACACAATGCATGGACAGATTGCAATGTGGTGGGAAGTCAGTTCCAGGCACCCACACACCTGTCAGTGGATACTGGAATCTATATACAGTACCTGAATCACAGTTCCCCCTCAATTAAATCTCAAAACTACAAATAGCTAATTCTCCATCACTAATGAAACTTAACTTAGCTGGGTAGGTAATTCTTGGTTGAAATGTTCAGGCCCTCACCCATAGTTCAACTTCATACATACAGAAGAGTACAAAGGATCTACATACAGAAGAGTAGGAGATTGAGCAATCAGAAATAAAAGCTGTTCTTGAACAACAGAATTAAAGGAGAGGTAAATAAAGGAAGGGGGGAAACTTACAGAAATGAAGAAAAACCAAAGGAAGAATATGAGTCTTGCACAGACCCCTAGGAGGTCAGCCACTGAGAACACAGACTTCAGAATGCAAACAATGATGAGCCCCAAGAATGACTGGTCTCAAGCCACAAACCCAGATATCAATATACTAATAGAGACACTAAATAGAAAAGAGGAGAGACAATAAGAAAAAATGAAGAAATTGATAATGGAGATAACAGCAATAAAGAATAAAATGAATGAAATAAACAACAAACTGATATATCTGGAAAGCAGAATTAACCAAGCAGAAAAATAATCTCAGAGCTTGAGGACCAAAATATGGAACTAACTCAAAATTGTTAAAAACATAGAAGCTTAAAAAGACAGAACAAAACATCAAAGAGATGAGTGATTATTTCAAGAGGCCAAACCTAAGATTAACTGGAATCCCTGAGGCTGATACAGAGAGAGACCACCCTGGAACAAACATTCCATAAATTATCCAAGAAAATGTCCCTAATCTCATTAGTAACATGACCATTCAACCACAAGAGATTCATAGAACCCCAGTAAGACCACAAAATGAGAAGATCAACTCCCAGACTTATAATAATTTGCCTACACAAAATAGGCATAAAAGAAAAAATCCTAAAGGCAGCAAGAGAAAAAGGTCAGACTACCTACTAGGGAAGAGCAGTCAGAATAGCAGCAGACTTATCTATAGAAACACTTCAGGCTAGGAGAGCTTGGAGCCTACTCTTCAAAGTTCTACAATTTTGTAGATAAACAATTTCAACCAAGAATTATCTACCCAGCTAAGCTAAGTTTCATCAGTAATGGAGAAATAAAATCCTTCCCAGACATTCAGTCCCTAAGAGTTTATGCTGCCTATAGACCAGCTCTACATGAAACACTTAAAAAAGTATTAAACAAAAAAGAAAGGAGAAAAAGAACAACAACATTCTTCCCAAGAATGCAAGAAAAAGATTGAAAACAGACATGAATCAACCCCAAAATTAAAAAAGACAACAAATAAATAAACAAACAGGAGCAGCAACAACAAACTCTATAGGAACCTCATTACAGGGATAAGCTCTCATATCTAAGTAATTTAGCCAGAATGTAAATGGACTAAATGCACCACTGAAAAGACATAGAATGGCAAATTGGATAAGAAATCTTAAGACTACAATATATTGCCTCCAAGAGACTCATCTCACCAGAAAGGTCACTCACAGATTCAAAGTAAGAAAATGGGAAACAAAATCTCAGGTGAATGGAACACAAAAGAAAGCAAGAGTCATGATTTTCATATCAGAATAACAGTAGACTTATCTACAGAAACACTTCAGGCTAGGAGAGATTTGAGTTCAAACTTTAAAGTTGTCAAAGATAAATATTTCAACCAAGAATTACCTACCCAGCTAAGCTAAGTTTCATTAGTGATGGAGAATTAAAATCTTCCCCAGATATTCAGTCTCTAAGAGTTTATGCTGAACCCACAAAAGCTCTACAAGAAATATTTAAGAAAGTATTAAACACAGAAGAAAGAAAAAAAAAAAAAGGAATGACAACGCTTTTCCCAAGAATGCAGGAAAAAGATGGAAAACACACATAAATCAATCCTAAAATCAAAAGAAAGACAACAAATAAACGTCAGCAACAATAACAAACCCTATAAGGGATAGTATATAAGGAATAAACTATCGGATCTCAATAATTAGACTGAATGTGAATGGACTAAGTGCACCACTGAAGAGACATAGAATGGCAAATTAGATGAAATATCCTGATGCAGCAATACTTTGTCTCCAAGAGACTCATCTTACCAGGAAGGACAGTCACAGACTCAAAGTAAGAGGATGGAAAACAAATTTTCAGGGGAACAAAACACAAAAGAAAGCAGGAGTCATGATCTTAATATCAGACAAAATACATTGTAAGCTATCAAAAATTAAAAGAGATATGGAAGGTCATTACATAATGGTAAAAGGTTCAACCCATCAACAAGAAATATCCATCCTAAACATGCATGCCCCCAACATAGGAGCACCAACTTTCATAAAGCAGCTTCTAGGTAAACTAAAAAAAAGATATCAACTCTAACACTATCATAGCTGGGGACTTAAATATCCTTTCCCCCACTAACAACCCTAGACAGATCATCAAGAAAAAAGCCAACAGGGAGATTTTGAACTTCAATGTGATGCTTGACCAAATGGACCTAATTGATACCTACAGTATGCTCCTCGTAATAACCACAGAACATACATTCTACTCTTCAACACACAGAATGTACCCTAAGATTGACCACATCCTCAGCCATAAATCAAGCATAAACCTGTTCCATAAGATTGAAAGTCTATCATGCACCTTCTCAGACCACAGTGGAATAAAAATAAATATCAACACCAACAAAGTTCCCCCCAAAACCCACAAAGACATGAACACTAAACATCATGATGCTAAACAACTCCTGGATGTTCAACACAGAATCAAAAAGGGGTTAAAAAATACCTGGAAACAAATGAAGACAAACAAACATCTTACCAAAATCTCTGGGATGCCAAGAAAACAGTAATAAGAGGGGAATTAATATCTTTAAAAACACACATGAAGAAAATGGAAAGATCATAAGTTAACAACCTAACAAATCACCTAAGAAAGCTGGCAAAACAAAGCCATCAAAAACCTAATTTCAGCAGAAGAATCTAGATCACCAAAATAAAGGCCCAAATTTGGGAAGTACAACACAAAAAAAATAAAATAAAATAAATCAATGAAACCAGAAACTGGCTTTTTGAAAGGATAAAAATTTTGATGAATCCCTAGCTAGAATGACCAAGAAAAAGCCCAACTAAACACAATCAGAAATGCAAAAGATCAAGTCACAACTGATCCCAAAGAAATACTAAAGATTATCAGAGATTACTGTGTACAACTGTATGGAAACAAACTCAAAAACTGAAATGAAATGGAGAATTTTCTTACATCTCACAACCTTCCCAGAATGAAACAAAAAAAAATCAAGACCCTAAATAGACCAATAACAACCCAGGAAATCAACTGTGTCATAAGAAAACTACCTACAAGAAAAGAGGAGCTGATACCAATCCTACTGAAAGTTTTCCAGGGAATCAAGAAAGATTCCAACAAATCTTTGGAATTCTTTGTAACTTTGTAACTCTCCCCAAATCATTTTATGAAGTTAACATCACATTGATATTCCAACTGGATAAAGATCCAACAAACAAAGAGAACTAGAAGCCAATATTCTTGATGAACATAGATGCTAAAATTCTCAAAAAGATTCTAGCAAACTGGATCCAACAATACACCTCAAAAATCATCCACCACAAACAAGTAGGATTCATCCCAGGGATGCAGGGCTGGTTCAACATCCACAAGACCATAAATGTAATTGTATATAAAGACAAAAACTACATGATTATATCGTTAGACACAGAAAACCCTTTTGATAAAATCTAGTACTCATTCTTGAGAAAAACCCTCAAACATCTAGGCTAGATGGAACATACCTCAAAATAGTAAGAGCCATCTATGAGAAACCCACAGCCAATATACTGCTAAACAGACAGAAATTGAAACCATTTCCCCTGAAAATCAGAACAAGACAAGGATGCCCATTCTCACCCCACTGTTCAATATAGTATTGGAAGTCCTAGCTAGAGCAATCAGACAAAAGAAGGAAATCAGGGTATCCAAATAGGAAAAGAGGAAGTTAAGTTATCCCTTTTCAATGTGATCCTATACCTTGAAAACCTGAGAAGTTGCTGTTTCTGAACTGGGCTCAGAGTGGCTGAGATGTGGAGGAGAGTAGTCCGGGTAGTCAGGGTAGAGAATCTCAGGTTAGGCTTGAGGGTGGTGTGGTTTTTAAGGGCATATGAGCACATAATGGATCATTCACAAGGTTTCTTTTGGGGTGGTTGGGAGGAAGAGATTCTAGGGAGTCTTGGATGACCTTCTTGCCTTGAGGGGTGTGAGGGGATGGACAAGGGAGTTAGTTTACCCTGAACAGAATGTGGGAAGTGGGCAGGTATGAGGTTCCTGCTTGTCTTGAGACAAGCCAGTTGAGGGACAAGTTAGGCAGCTGGACAGAAATTGGGGCCCTGTCAGATTTGAGTCCGTTTCAACTTGGACATTTTGGGTGTGAGAACCTAGGAGCTCAGCTGATCAGAGACAGCCTGTGCTGAAGTTGAACTACAGCTTCCAGCACTCCTAGTTGTGAGGAAGAACTGTGGTGGTGCTGTTGCCCCACAGTATGGCTTCTGTCTGCACCCACTCTGCACTGCACCTTCTTTTAATAAGGTTTCGAGGAGCTGGGCAAAGGGATGCTTTTGCATTCTCCCATGGCCTCTGGAACTGGTGAAAACCTCCCCTCTAACCAGAAATCCTTAATTCCCGCAATTCACCAAGGATTCATGGAGTGGAGACATCCTCCCTTCTCCCAAATCTTCCTTCTTGAAATTTTCATTCGGCACTTTCCTAACCTTCTTTCTGCTGTCTCCAGTTGCCTCTTCCTTGTACTCATGGCAACATCTGCTGCCAGCCCCAGTTCACCTCTCAGGGCAGAGAATCTTCTGAGTGACTCATCAGAACCTCTGGGCTGAACCAAGTGTGCTCTGAGGTGACTTTTCAGCTCTATGCTTCCTTGTAGGCCACAGCCCGAGCCCAGCTGTATTTATCCTCCACCTCCCCCACTCCTCATGATGTGTTAGATGACTTAGCACAGGAGCTGAGCCAAAGCTTGTCAGTCAGATTGGAGAACAACTTGAAGTAAAAGTTGAAGGAGGTTGTCTTGGGGACCATTGCAATACTATATGTCAGAGCCTGGAGATTGGGGTTGTAAAAAAAAAAAAAAAGCTTAGCTGATATTTGAACTTTTGTTGGATTTCAGATTCCTTTCAACTACATATAAGAAGTCATGCTTATTCCTGGAAGCAAATGTTTAAGAGGGCAATAGTGATCTCGTATACTATAATTTGGAAGACTAAAACTCGGTAGTGGGTTTTTGTGTGTGTGTGTGAGAGACATCTCTGCTCTGAGTAGATAGAGCAAGCCTGTGGAATAGGTTGGTGTGCTGTGACTGGGATCCGGACACTGGAAATTGGAATAAGGTTTCTTGGTCCCAAGAAGGAACTAGGGACTTATGGCAGCAGCAAAATATGCTAAGATCCTTCCAACTCACAAGTATTTTGATAGTGAGCTTCAAAATTTGGAAATGTAAATCATTAAAACATAATTTAGTCAATTACACATGTTACAGAGAAGATAGTTATTAGTATTGGATAGAAAAAGTGTCATAATCAATTTGCAGACTAGTAAAGGCTCCCAGAATTTGAAAACTGACAACTATGAGCTACATATTCTTTAGACAGTTTATTTGTTCTTTAGTTGGCAAGAATCCCCACCACTTTTGTCTCATACCTGCCCAATTTATTCACTTTTACTAGTTTTCTGGCTTCCATAGGTATTTGAGTTGCTGACTCAAGGTTAAGACATCCCTTTTTGAATTCATCCATTTTGTAAAAAAAAGAAAAGAAAACCTAGGAGAATGTGTCAAAAACCTCCTTGCACTGATAAAGGACTTTGGCAAAGTCTCAGGGTATAAAATAAATGTGCAAAAGACAGTCGAATTTCTATACACCAACAATAAACAAACAGAAATCCAAATAAAAAGCACAATCCCATTTACAATAGCCACACACAGAAAAAGAAATATCTTGGCATTTTTCTAAACTGAGACATGAAAGATCTTTACAACGAAAGCTACAAAACATTGCTCAAAGAAATAAAAAATGACAAGCAAATGAAAAAATATTCCATGCTCATGGATTGGAAGAATCAAGATTTTTAAGATATTCATTCTACCCAAGGCAATACCCATTAATTAGCAGCATTCTTCTCAGACCTGGAAACAACAACACGGGGAAAAAAAACAACCACGAATAACCAAAACAATCTTCAGCAACAAAAATAAAGTGGGAGGTATCACACTCCCAGACTTTAAACTTTATTATAAAGCTACAATAATCAAACAGCCTGGTATTGGTACAAGAAAGGCATATAAACCAATGGAACAGGATAAAGATTCCAGAAGCAAAGTCTCAATTTCTCAACCAATTCACCTTCAACAAAGCCTCCACCACCAACCACTGGGGAGAGGAGAACCTATTCAGTTGGGTGCTTGGAAAACTGACCACATGTTTTGAATCAAAACAAAACCCCTACTTATTGCCATACACAAAAGTCAACTCTAAATGGATCAAAGACCTAAATGTAAAATCTCAAACTATAAGAACCTTAGAAAATGCAGGAGACACCCTTATGGAAATTGGAACTGGCAACCAATTCCTGATCAAAACTCCAAGTACCCATGCCATCAGACAGAAGATAGACAAGTGGGACCTCATCAAACTGACAACTTCTGCAAAGCCAAAGAAACCATCAAGAGAGCAGGGAGACAGCCCACAGTCTGGGAAAAATATTTGCCAACTGTATATCTGACAAAGGCCTAACATCTAGGATCTACAAGGAACTAAAACTTACTGAAAAGAAAAAAACAAATAGCCCCATTACAAAGTGGGCAAAAGATATGAATAGGCACTTCTCAAAAAGAGATACAGGAGCAGACAACAGATACATGAAAAACTGTTCAACCTCACTAGTCATCAAAGAAATGCAAATTAAAGCTACAATGAAAGGCCAGTCTCAGTGGTTTAGTCTGTAATCCCAGCACTTTGGGAGGCCAAGGCAGGTGGATTGCCTGAGCCTGTGGGTTCAAGACCAGCCCAGATAATTTAGCGAGACCTCATCTCTACAATAAATCAGAAATTGGCAGGGCACGGCAGCAGACACCTGTAGTTCCAGCTACTTGGAAGGCTGAGGCAGAAAGATTGCTGGTGCCCAGCAGGCCGTTATTGGAGTGGCCGTGAGTGTGTCACTGCACTCCAGCCTGGGCAACAGAGTGAGACTCCAACTCAAAAAAAGTCACACTGAGATACCACCTAACTCCAGTCGGGATGGCCATCATCAATAACTCAAAAAACAACAGATGCTAAAGAGGATGCAGGGAAAAGGGAACACTTCTACACTCTTGTTGGGAGTGTAAACTAGTACAACCTCTCTGGAAAACAGTTTGGCAATTCCTAAAAGGTCTAAAAATCAACCTTCTATACAACCCTATTATCCTTTTACTGGGAATATACCCAGAGGAACTCAAATCACTCTATGAAAAAGATACCTGCACATGCATGTTTATTGCAGCATTATTCACAGTAGCAAAAACATGGACCCAACCGTGATGTCCATTGATAGAGGACCGGGTAAAAAAATGTGGTACATAAACATGATGGAATATTACACAGCCATAACAAAGGACAAAATTATGAACTTCACAGCAACTTGGATGGACTTAAAGTCTATAATACTGAGTGATCTATCACAGAAACCAATAACTGGGTATCGCATGTTCTCACCCATAAGAGGACCTTGAACAATTATCATAAAACTCTAAGAAAAGGATTGTCAGCAGTGGAAAATGGCCAACAACAGGGACAGAATTGGCAGTAGGGGGATCTTGCCAGAGGGATGGAGGGGCACATCTTATCAACGAGGGTACTGCATAATGAATATTTGTATACTTAACTCTGAATTGTACACCACATCTTTAAAATATGAAAAAGAAAAAAAAAAGAAAAATATATTTTCTAAAGTCTTATATTTTCCAAGAATAGTTTAAGCCAGGGTTGGTGATGCAGCATAAAGGGTGTGAACATCAACAAACCACATACACTTCTGCTGTGGGTGATTTGTGAGATGCTGGGCAACTCACAACAATCCTAGGAAATTGGATTAGATTAATGAGTGGAATATGAGCCTCTTTTAGGCCAGGGGCCCTTTAAGAATCTAAATACAACAACAATAAAAACAGAAAACTTATCTCACTCCATCTTGTGAATTCAAATAGACACACATCTATGTTTTTTATGCCCCTGAAGAATGCAGTGTTATTCTACATTTTAAAATGTATCAAGTAACTTTAAAGTCTAACAATGTAAGTTACCTCTGTATTCTGAAAAGGTCAGTCAGCTTGGAGATGAAGAGTTAGATTGTACCCCAAACCATATACAGCTACATTCCAAAAACAAGCAAACAAAAACTGAATTGGCTGTGGTGAATGCAGTTCAGCGCAGCCCTCATCTGTCCCTGGAAACATGCTTCATAAAGTGAGTGTGCCTGAAGTGAAGACACTAGATTATACCATGCATGAAGATAGCACAGCTCAGTAGAGGAGGTACTAGCTTCAGGTCACCCACTGGAAGTCCAGCTGCATCTGGTAAAGCAGGCATGGAGACTGAGGACAGCCACCAGCCATTTCAAACCAGAAAATCTCAGTATCTGCATACGTCAGTGGTGCCTAAAAAAAAAAAAAAAAAAAATTTAAGAGACATTAAGAGATATTTGCCTTAATTGGAAGTGTGTGGATGCTGATGGTAACCACTTTGAGTACCTTTTGTAACTGCAGAAGTCGAATGTGCCTTGTATTCATCTTATTGAGTATTATAATTTTAATACACTTTTTTCCTTTCTTAAAATGTGTATACTTTTTTGGGGGAGTGCTCTCTGTAAACCAGGCACTTAATATTTTTTACTGAAAGAGCTATAACCATGATATAGCAATATGTATTTTCTTTCTGTCTCTTCCTTAATTCCAGATTATATTATTGCTCATAACTAGATTATTGATAGTGATATAAAAGATTACCTCTGATACTAGCAATGCTGAAGTTTCTAAATGTCTGAAACTGAGTGTTACCTTCTTCTGAACCCTTCTGCTCACCAATATTTTATTGTTTTTGTTATTCAAATTGTATTTTAGATTCAGGGAGTACACGTGTATATTTTTTATATGGACATATTGTGTAGTGATAGTGATTTGGTCTCAGGTGGTCTGTTCCCCAGAGAGCCAACATTGTACTCTATTGGTAATTTCTGAGCCCTAACTCCCCTCCTCATCTCTCCCCTTATTGGCGTCTCCAGTGTCTGTCTATTCTTTCCATCTTTATCACTATCTAGCTCCTGCATATGAGTGAGCACATGCGATGTTTGGTTTTCTGTTTCTGAGTCAGTTCACTTAGGATGATGATCCGCAGCTCCATCCATGTTGTGGCAAATGACATGATTTCATTCTTATTTATGGCTTTGTAGTGTTTCGTGGTGTATATATACCACATTTTCTTTATTCTGTCAATTGTTGGTGGGCACTTAGGTTGGTTCCATGATTTTGCTATTGTGAATGGTGCTGCAATGAACACACGTGTACAGGTATCTTTTTTAATATATTGATTTCTTTTTCTTTGGGTAGATCTCTAGTAGTGAGATTTCTGAGTAAAATGGTCAGTCAATTTTTAGTTATTTGAGAATTCTCCATATTGTTGTTTATAGTGGTTGAACTAGTTTACAATCCCACCAACAGTGAAGGAGCATTCACTTTTCTCCACAACCATGTCAGCATCTGTTAAAGAATAAGCAGACTTGCTCAGCTTGTCCAGCTTGTCATTTTTCTGCATATGACTGACTAATTTTCCCAGAACTACTTATTGAATAAAGTGTCCTTTTTCCATTGTTTATTGTTGTTGACTTTGTCAAAGATCAGTTGGTTGTAGAAGTGTGATTTTATTTCTGGGTTCTCTGTTTTGATCCATTGGTCTACCTGTCTATTCTTATACCAGTATCATATTACTTTAGTTACTATCGCCTTATAGTATAATTTGAAGTCAGGCAGTATGATACCTTACAACTTTTCTTTTTGCTTATATTGTTTGGCTACTTGGGCTGTTTTTATAGCTCCATGAAGAAAAAAGGTAGAATTTTGATAGAGATTACATTGAATCTTGAGATGGCTTTGGGCAAGATGGTCAATTTAACTATGTAGCTTTTGGGGGAGGCTAGTGTGAATGGGTTTGAGCTCTTGATTTGGTTCTCAACTTGAGTATTGTTTGTGTATAAGAACACTATAGATATTTGTACATTGATTTTGCCACCTGAGACTTTAATGAAGTCATTTATCAGTTCTAGTAGCTTCTCAGAGGAGTCTTTAGGATTTTCTAAGTATGCAATCATGTCATCTGTGAGCAGGGATAGTTTCATTTTCTCCTAGCCAATTTGGATGTTTTTTATTTATTTTGCCAGGTTGCTCTTGCTAGGACTTCCAGTATAATGTTGAATAAGAGTGGCAAGAGTGGACATCCCTGTCTTGTTCCTGTTCTGATGGGGGAATGTTTTCAACTCTTCCCAGTTAAGTATGATGTTGGCCGTGGGTTTGTAGTATATGACTCATTATTTTGAGATAAGAGTTAGCCCTCAGTTTGTTGAGGGTGTTTTTTTGTTATCATAAAGAGATGTTGGATTTTGTTGAATGTCCTTTCTGCATCTATTGAGATGTTCATATGCTTTTTATTTTTGCTTCTGTTTATGTGGTAGATCTTGTTTCTTGATTTGCAGATATTGAACCATACTTTTACCCCTGGAATAAAACCCTTTCGGCTGTGATGGATAATTTTTTAAATATGCTGTTGAATTCAGTTTGTTAGTATTTTGTTACTTTAGCATCTATATTCATGAAAGAAATAGTCCTGCAGTTTTCTTTATTTGTTGGGTCCTTGCTTGATTTTGGTATCAGTGTGATACTGGTTTTATAGAATGAGTTAGGGAGAAGTCCTTCCTCCTTGATTTTCTGGAATAGTTTCAGTAATATTGGTACCAGCTCTTCTTCGTATGTCAGATGAAATTCAGCTGTGAATTCATCTGGTCCTGGGCTTTTTGCTGTTGGGAGACTTTTTATTACTGATTCAATTTCATTGTTCAGTATTGAACTATTCAGGGTATCTATTTCTTCCTGGCTCAGTCTTGGGAGATTTTATGTTTCCAGGAATTTATCTATTTCATCTATCTTTTCTAGTCTGTTACTATAGAGGTGTCCATAGTAGTCTCTGACATTTTTTTATTTCTGTAGTATTTGTTGTCATGTCACCTCTGTCACTTCTGATTAAATGTATTTGAGTTTTTCTCTCTTGTTTTCTTGGTTAGTCTAGCTAACAATCTGTTGATTTTATTTTATCCTTTCAAAGAACCAACTTTTTGATTCATTGATCCTTTTTATCTTTTTTTTAACTCAATCTCATTTAGTTCTGCTCTAATCTTTGTTATGTATTTTTTTCTGCTAGGCTTATATTGTTCTTGTTTTTCTAGTTCTGTAGTGTGCAAGGTTAAGCTATTAATTTTTGTCCTCTCTATCTTTTTGTATAGGCATTTCATGTTATAAACTTTCCTCTCAGTACTACTTTTGATATGCCCCAGAGGTTTTGGTATGTTTTGTGAATGACAAAACATACCAACATTTTCATTTGTTTCAACAAATGTTTTTGATTTCTGCCTTAATTTCATTGTTTATCCAAAGGTCATTCAAGAGTGAGTTGTTCAGTTTCCATGTAGTGGTGTAGTTTTGGGAGCTACTTTTAGTGTGATTTCTAGTTGTATTCCACTGTGGTCTGAGAAGATGCTTGGTATAATTTTGATGTTTTTAAATGTATTGAGACTTGCTTCGTGCCCAAGCACATGATCTATTTTGGAGAGTGTTCTTTGTGGAGATGAGGAAAATGTATATTTTGTTGGGTGGAAAGTTCTGTAGATATCTGTTAAGACCATTTGGTCTATAATCCAGTTTTTCTCTGTTAATATTCTGCTTTGATAATTTGTTTAGTGATGTCAGGAGGGCATTTATGTCACTCACTACTATGATATTGCTATTAATATATTTTCTAAGGTCAAATATGGTTTGTTTCATGAATTTGGGAGCTCTGGTGTCTGGTTCATATGTGTTTAAGATGGTTAAGTCTTCTTGCTGAATTGTACCCTTTTTCATTATATAATTCTCTTTTTTGCCTTTTTTTAAACTGCTTTTGGTTTAGAGTTGGAGCTATCTGATATGAGGATGGCTATTTCTGTTCATTTTTGTTGTCCATTTGCCTGATATATCTTTTTTTCAACCATTCACTTTGAGTCTGTGACTACCTTTGGCCAGCAGGTTGGTCTCTTATATGTAGCATATGATTGGGTCTTGTTTTTTATCCAATTTGCCACTCTGATTCTTTTAAGTGAGGTATTTAACCATTTACATTCAGAGTTAATATTGATGTGTGAGATATTGTTTCTGCCATTGTGTTTGTAAGTTAGCTGACTTGGGGATTTGAATGTGTACTTGCTTTATAGACACTGTGAGCTTTGTACTTATGTGATCTTTTGTGATAGTGAGAGTTTTCATTTCATTCTAAGTTTAGGACTCCTTCAACATCTCTTGTAGGGTTGGTTTAGTGGTGACCAATTCCCTTAGTGTTTATTTGTAAGGGAAGGACTTTATTTCTCCTTTGATAATGAAGCTTGTTTTGGCTAGATATAAAATCATTGGCTGGAAATGTTATTCCTTATATTATAAAGTCCTTTCCTTTGTAAGTGAGTTGGCACTTCTCTCTTGCTGCTCTCAGGATATTTTCTTTCATGTTTACTTTGGAGAATCTGATGATATGCCTTAGTGAGGTTCTTCTTGTGACGTATCTTGCAGGAATTCTTTGACCTTCATCTATCTGGATATTCACGTTTCTCTCAAAACCAGGAAAGTTTTCATGAATTATTTCCTCAAATATATTTTCCACACTTTTTACTTTAACTTCTTCTCCCTCTGGAATGCCTATAATTCATAGGTTTGGTTGCTTTGGATAGTCCTATATTTCTCATAGGCTTTTCACATTCTTCTTGATTAATTTTCTTTATTTCTGTCTGACTGGGTTAATTCAAAGATCCTGTCTTCCATCTCTGAGATTCTTTCTTCTGCTTGTTCTGGCCTACTGCTATAGCTTTGTACTGTGTTTTGTATCTCCTCCATTATGGTTTTTTTTTTTTAAGTTTGAATTTCGTTTAAATGTTGTCAATCTCTCTTTTCACCTCCTAAATTGATTTGTACATTTCTTTGTATTGGTTATCAACTTTATCTTGCCTCATGTTGAGCTTCTTTTTAATCAATATTCTGAATTCATTATTTGACATTTCAGAGATTTCATTGTGGTTAGGTTCTGCTGCTGAAAGATTAGTGAGCCCCTTTGTAGGGATAACACTGTTTTTTCATATGTTCAGAATTGTTTCTCTGGTTCTTTCTCATCTTGATAAACTACAGCAGCTAATCTATATGTGTTCTTTCAGTATAGATAGCCTGCTTATGTAGGCTTTCCCAGGTATTGGTTGTAATAGTGATGTAGTGTGGCTGTGAACTGGTTCACTGCTTTCTCTGAGGCTAGGGTGGTGGGAGTCTTGGGAAATTCAACTAGCTCCTCAGTGGTATGTGTTCCTATCAGCAAATTTCTTGTCATGAGACATTATTTAACCTCCAAGCCAGCAGGTAGCATCTATAGGTAAGAGCTGGTTACTATCAACATGGATGGATATTTACTTGATCCTTGTTTACTGAAAGACGCATTCTGTTGACTCATTAGCTAGTTTGTCTATGGAGTGCACTATGATCTGTGCACCCTGTTCAGCCACTGTGAGGAAGAAGCAAGATGAGTGGGGCCAAACCAGGCAGGCACCCACCTGCAGGTCTACCAATGTCAGGCACAGGTACCTGCTCTGAGGTGGGGTCTGATGTGTAGCCTCAGAGCACCTAGAGATGCGCCTTGGTGAGGTGTTAAGGTACCTCCACAGCCTTAAGTTCTCTGCTCAGGAAGGAGTGTGGCCTAAGCTTCTTATCTAGAAGAGGGCAAGCTCCAGGTACCTAGGGATATGTCTGGGTGTTGAGCAGAGAGATCTGCACAGCATCAAGGTCTCTACTTCCAGGGGGAAGGGTGGCTTAGGCTCCTACTCCAGGTGATTGGGTGTGTTAGAATGTAGAGAACAGGGGGTCTTGTTGCTCAAGGAATAGCTACCCAAGAAGGGTGGAGTGGCTTAAGCTACTAGTTTAGATGTGTAGAAATGGAAGCCACCTGATCCTTGGTATTAGTGGGGGGCACACTTCCTCAACAGACTTGAGGGGAAAACTGTACCCCAAAAAGACACCTGCAACTCAATTCCAGGTCACAGATCTGAACTTGGCTTCAAGCCTCATTACTTAGGAGAAATCACATGATCAGGAACTCTCCTGCCACTCAGGCTGCTGATTCAAGTGTAAAGGGGTCAGGTCCCTCCTGCTAGTCTCCTGCTACCTACACTGCTTTTCCAGCTGTGTAGGAGTGGGCAGACCTCCTTTTACTCAGTATTGCTAGGACAAGCTACCCTAACTAATCTGGGTTCTTAACAGTGTTACTCGCTGAAGAGTTGCAAAACATGTTGGCTACAGGACCTGCTGTTCATGAGAGACCATAACTACAGCACCTCTCCTGCTCAGGATGCAGGTTTCAGAATGCGGCTCCTGTCATTTAGGCTGATATTCTAGGTGTTCCTTGGTACTGCTGGGGTCCCTTGCTGCAACGGCCCTGATGGGGGCGGGGAGGGGTGGAGGCAGGGCCCGGGCAGTGACAACCAGAGATTGATTCTGGGTCAAATATCTGACCCCTGCAGCCTGTCTCTCTGGGAGGGAAATGCTGATTTGGGGGAATTCCCTGTTGCAGGCTGGGATGATCCCTGGTCTGCTTCCAAATCCTGGGGTTATCTCTATGTTCCCATCCTGCTCCAGTTGTGTGAGCTCCCTTCACCACTTTAGAGAAAACAGACTTATCTCTGGGAAAAAACTGAAGTGCCTGCAGTGAAACAATGGACCCCAGTCAAAAATAGTGTCTTCCTCACGGACCCAGATTTGAGAAAGCCCCTGTGACTTTACTGGATGTCTTTCCCTTTTACCAGCTCTCAGCCTCCTCCTAAGACAGCTCCAGGGTCCAGGAGAAACCGGATGATTTCCTTGGGTCTGAGTTAAGCAGATCCTTGATTGGAAGGTAGGTCTCAGAGGAAAGATTACAATCCTGTCCCACGTACAGGTGTCACACTCACTTCTCTCTGCAGAGCAACATCAGGGGGTCTATTCACCCAACTTCTGTTCTCTAAGATCTGGGGTGTCCTTTGCCATTGTGATGAGTATCCATTTGCCTTCTTGAATTGGTGTTCACTGTGTTGGTCTTTCTACACTAATTCACAATGTTATGTTCCAAGGAGTGAGGCATGCTTGAAAGTGTCTCATCTGCCATCTTGGAAAAAAAATTTTCTTTTCAAAGGCACTGATGAATTCTAACTTGTATGTGCATTCTGTATATACACTTCAAAAATGTGCATTTCTTGAGATCAGAATCTGGACTCCAAATGGCAGATCGTTTCCTATCTCGTCTGCTTGTATTTATTCATTGGGAAAGACTGCCTACAGCACCAAGCTAGAAGGATTGATACCACACCAAGCTAGAAGGATTGAAACCATTCCAAGAATGGAATTTTAT
>NW_007258433.1:655783-657679 GCF_000164805.1 Carlito syrichta | reverse complement strand
GGATACCTTGATTGCCTTCTCTTCTCTGATTGCTCGAGCAGGACTTTCCAATACTATGTTGACAGGAGGGGTGAGAGTGGGCATCCTTGTCTTGTTCCAGTTTTCAGGGGAAATGGTTCCAATTTTTGTCTGTTTAGGAGTATGCTGGCTGTGGGTTTCTCATAGATGGCTTTTACTATTTTGAGGTATGCTCTCTGAATACCTAAATGTTCAAGGGTTTTAATCAAAAAGGGGTGCTGGATTTTATCAAAAGCTTTTTCTGCATCTAATGATATAATCATGTGGGGTTTTTTTTTTGACATCTGTTGATGTATTTAATTACATTTATGGTTTTACGAATGTTGAACCAGTCTTGCATCCCAGGAATGAAGCCTACTTGGTCATGATGGATGATTTTTGAGATGTATTGCTGAATCCGGTTTGCTAGGATCTTGTTGAGAATTTTAGCATCTATGTTCATCAAAGATATTGGCCTGTAGTTCTCTTTCTTTGTTGGATCTTTACCTGGCTTGGGTATCAATGTGATGTTGGCTTCATAAAATGATTTGGGGAGAGTTCCATCTTTTTCAATCTCCTGGAATACCTTCAGTAGGATTGGTATCAGCTCCTCCTTGAATGTCTTGTAGAATTCTGCTGGAAAGCCATCTGGACCAGGGTTTTTTTTTGTAGGAAGTTTTCTTATTATGTAATCGATTTCCTTGATTGTTATTGATCTATTTAGGGTCTCAATTTCTTCTTGTTCCAACCTAGGTAGGTTGTGTGATGTCAGAAAGTCCTCCATTTCCTTAAGGTTTTCAAGTTTGTTTCCATACAAGTGTACGTAGTAATCTCTAATGATCTTTTATATTTCTTCAGGGTCAGATGTGGCTTCATCTTTTGTGTTTCTGATTGTGCTTATTTGTTTTTTTTCTCATCTTTTCTTGGTCAGTCTAACTAGGGGATCATCAATCTTGTTTATCCTTTCGAAGAACCAGCTTTTTGTTTCATTGATTTTTTTGTATTATCTTTTTGTCTTCTATGTCCTGGATTTGGGCTTTTATTTTGGTGATCTGGATTCCTCTGCTGAAATTAGGATTTTTTGGGTCTTGCTTTTCCAGCTTCTTTAGGTGATTTGTTAGGTTGTGAATTTCTGTTCCTTCCATTTTCTTCATGTGTGCTTGTAGGGATATAAATTCCCCTCTTACTACAGCTTTCAGGGCATCCTAGAGATTTTGGTAAGATGTTTCTTCATTTTCATTTGTTTCCAGGTATCTTTTGATCCCTGTTTTGATTTTGTCGTTGACCCAGGAGTTGTTTAGCATCATGCTATTTAGTGTCCATGTCTTTGTGGGTTTGGGGAAACTTTGTTGGTGTCAATGTTTATTTTTATTCCACTGTGGTCTGAGAAAGTGTTTGGTAGAATTTCGGTCCTTTTAAATTTGCTTATGCTTGATTTATGGCCAAGTATGTGGTCGATCTTAGAATATGTTCCATGTGGTGATGAGTAGAATGTGTATTCTGTGTTCTTTGGATGGAGTGTTCTGTAGGTATCAATTAAGTCCATTTGGTCCAAAGTCACATTGAGGTGATCATTCATCTCTCGCAGGTTTTGTTCTGTCTTTCTGAGCTTCTTTTCTATGCTTTTGACAGTTTGGGTTAGTTCTGTGTTTTGGTCTTTGAGCTCTGAGATTCTTTCTTCTGCTTGGCTGATTCTGCTCTCCATGCTCATTAGTCTGTTGTTCATTTCTATCACAGTATTCTTTACTGCTGTCATTTCTGACATCAGCTCCTTCCTATTTTCCTCTTGTCTCTCCTCAATTTTTTAAATTCTCTCCATTAATGTTTTAATGTCTGGGTTTATTGCATGTAACCAGTCATTCTGGGGACTCTTCATTGTTTGTGTTCCAGAATCTGTTT
>NW_007258433.1:630650-655068 GCF_000164805.1 Carlito syrichta | reverse complement strand
GCGGTGGTGGCAGCGGTGGCAGCGGTGGCACTGTTTGCACCGCAGTAACTGTCCAGTCCGTTGCGATGTCCCAGCGGTGGCAATGGCTGTACTCTGTATGAAGGGCGATGTTGGGGCCCCCATCCCCCCGGGGTGAGAGTCAGAGACCCACTGCAGATCTCCTTTGCACAGGGCTCCAGACACCGGGTTGCCCCGTTGCCATCTTGCCGCTTCCTCCAATCAGTTTTTACCAGGTAAAATATTTTAAAAATAGATGAACTAACAGTCAGAAAATTTTTAAAATTAAAAAATAATCAAAAATTTGAAAAAACAAAACAGAACAAAACAAAAAGCATAGACAAAAATACCTGTCCTCTTGTGGCAGGCTCTGTAGTTGTTCTAATCAGATCTCTCCTGCAGAGTCACCTCTTTCACTCTCTCCTCAGAGAGTAGAGCAGGGAAGGAGGAGGGGCAGTGGAGGTGGGTGGGGCTGCAGTCCTCCCCTCCCACTCTCCTATGGTCAGGGAGATCTCTGTTGGAGATGTACAGGATAGTCTCTTCCCCAGGTATGTACTCTCACAAGGTTGCCCCAGCTAGGCCTATCCTGGAGTGGGTGTCTCCTATTGTGACTGATGTCCAAGCTCTGTCTGGATTTGTCCCTCTCAGTTGTGGCCCAGCTATGTGGGTCTGACATTCAGAAGATTGCTGGGGAGGAAGGGGTTTGTGTCAGCCAGGACTCACCTCTGATCTCTTTGGAGTTTTTCCTTGTTCTTCTCTGGCCACACCCTTTGTCCCAAGGTTGGATCAGGGTAGGGGGTGGGGTGCCTGGAACTCAGCACTCTCGTCCCTCTGAAGTTTGTGCTCTCAGGATATTTCTTCTGGACCACAATCTAGTCCTGTGTAGTTGATCTGAAGTTTGTACTCTCAGGATATTTCTTCTGGACCACAATCTAGTCCTGTGTAGTTGATCTGCCATTCACTGAGACCAGATCTCTGGGCTGTGTCTGCAGCTCCTTCCAGTGCCTTGTTAGGTCTGTCTACTATTTAAATGGTAAGGGAGTGCTTGGAGCAATTGTTTGTGTGTTGTTTAGGTAACAAGTTGGGGGCTGTGGGGGGGGAGCTGGGCGGAGCAAGGCAAATCTCTGCCTGGAAAATGGCTGTGGTTGGCCGCTTCTCACCAGGCATATATTCCTCTCTCCAGATTCCTCCAATGCTCTCTCTCCAAAAATCAAATCCTGCACTCCATCGGGTCCAGTATGATGGTGTTCGCCAGGTGCCAGATGCTGGGAATCAGCTGAATTCAACAGACTTTTCTCAGGCACGTTCCTGCAGGCAATTGACATTTCTGTGGCATTCTTGGGAGCTGAGCTCTAATTTCAGGGCAGTGAGAGTTTATAGTCACCTTCAGAGGGGGACCCGGGTGCATGCAGCCGAGTATCCCCTCAGATGGACTTTCACACTTTCACCAGTGCCTGCCTACTGAGGTGGAGATCTTTATTGTCATTTGCCTCCACGGAGATTTTTATAGCCCGACCTGTCAGCCACCATCTTAAACACCTCAAAACGCTCTGGATCTCTGTGTGTACAGTTAATGTGAAGTTTTGTGTGCAGTTATTTGGGGTTGTAGATACAATTAGAGTGGTGCTGTGTGCACAGTTAGCATAGGGTTGTGTGCACCATTAGCATGGGATTGTGTGTAAAGTTGGAGTAAGGTGGTGTATATAGTTATTGTGGAGTTGTGTGTACAGTTGGAGTGGGGTTGTGTACATAGTGTATGGTTGTGTGTGCAGTTAGCATGGGTTTGTATGTACAGTTAGCATGAAGTTGTGTGCACTGTTAGCATGGTGTTGTGTGTGCAGTTTGCATGGGGTTGTGTGCACAGTTTGGGTGGGCTGTATGGGTACCTGGTGTGCTGTGTGTTCACAGGTAGCATGGAATTCTTGTGCTTGGGTAACTGATCTCCAGGCATACCCCAGTCCTAGCTCCCAGAGGCAGCAAGCTCCTACCCTGGGACCCATGTCCTTGGGCTTTGGGGACCCCAGAGTCTCCAACCTGACACCAGTGGAGGCTGGGCTGTTGCTCAGGTCACCCCTAGGGCTGTTTTAACCTTAGTGATGGGCGTGGCCCCAGGAGCTGGTCCCTGACAACAATGACCACACCCACCCTCAGCATTGTCTTTGTCTAGCAGTCATTGTGTTTGTCACAGCCTGGGTAGTCTGGGCTGGTTCAGGGCCTCTGCCTGGGTGGGGGGGCTGCACACTCCCTACTGGACCCTGTCGCTGGCAACTGCGCATGGTTCCACACAATCATTGCCCACACATGTCATCAACCTGCACTCCCAAGGATGGGCGGGACTCCTGCAGGGGCCAGACTCCACGTGTCCCCACCAGTTTCTGGCCTGCTAATCCTTCCTTGCTCTGGGTCTCGTCTTCACATGACCTCTGCAGTGGTGTAATGGGGTCTCTGGTGGGCCCACCAAGCAACCAACAGCTGGAACCACCAGCAGCTTCCAAAGTCCTTTGTCTCCGTGTCCCCCAGGTGATGACACCTATGGCCCAGGATGGACTTTAAACTCCATGGCAGTAGTTGGCCCTACTCACGGGAGGCACTGGGTTAAACGTGGTGCAATCCCCAGGCCCTGGGAACAGCGAGGGCAAGCCCCCAGAGCACAAGCCCAGCAAGATGGTGCCCCCCATTTGGGAAAGAAGGGCTCTCACTTTCCTCTTCTTTAAAAAAATTGTAAGAGTCAGGGTCTTGCTCTGTAATCCAGGCTGCAGTGCAGCTCAACTCAACCTTCTGCCTCCTTTCTCCCTCTCCCTTACTTCTCTCTCTTTCCTTCTTTCTTTCTCTCTTTCTCTCCCTCCCTCCCTTCCTCTCTTTCGTTCTCACTTTCTCACCCTCTCTCCTTCTCCTTTTCTCACTCTCTCCCTTTCTCTCTCCCTTTCTCTCCATCCCTCCCTCTCTCTCTTCCTTCCTTCCTCTCTTTCTCTCCCTCCCTCTCTCCTTTCTCTCTTTCTTTCCCTTCTTTCCTTCCTTCCTTCCTTTTTTCTCTCTTTTTATCTCTCCCTTCTCCCCCTCTTTCTTTCCTACTTTCTTGCCCTTTCTCCCTCCCTCCCTCTCTCTCTTTCTTTATCTCCCTCGCTCCCTCCCTCTCTTTCCCTCCTGCCCCTTTCTCTCTTTCTTCCTTCTTCCCTTTCTTTCTCTTTTCCTCTCCCCCTCCCTCCTCCTCCCCCTCTCCTTTCTCTCTCTTTCTTCCTTCCTTTCTTTTTTTCTTTCTTTCTTGTTGGGGTCTCACTCTGTCACCCAGGATAGAGTGCAGTGGCATGATCATGGCCACTGCACCCTCGACCTCCTGGGCTCAGGTGATCCTCACTCCTCAGCCTCCAGAGTAGCTGGGACAATAGGCATGTGCCATGCCACCACAACTGGCTAATTTTTCCATTTTTTTTTGAGTTGGAGTCTCACTCTGTCACCTAGACTGGAGTGCAGTGGCCACTCTAGACCACTGCAGCCTTGACCTGCTGGGCTCCGGTGATCCTTCTGCCTCAGCCTTCCAAGTAACTGGAACTACAGGAGCGTGCTACCATGCCCGGCTAATTTTTTAAAAAATTTATTGTAGAGATGAGGTCTCGCCAAGTTGCCAAGGTGGGTCTCAAACCTGTAGGCTCAGGCAATCCAACTCACCTTGGCCTCCCAAAGTGCTGGGATTACAGGCTGAGCCACTGAGCCCGGCCCATCTTTTTATTTTAGAGGTGAGGTCTCACTATGTTGCCCAGGCTGATCTCGAACTCCTGCCTTGAAGGCCCAGCTCTTTCGCTCCCCCATCCTACCCCCTTCCACAGGCTCAAGGTGCCGACTGCACATTCAGCGCCTGATGCTTTCAGCAGTCTCACTCCACCTGAGATTCCTGCCTCCACATGCATCCCAAGATGTCCGTGTGTGCTCATTTGGTAGCTGTGACTGCTTAGCTGATGTGGCCCTGTGTACCCAGAGGCTGTTTGATGTGATCATTTAAAAAACCCTCCACAAACTTACTCAAAACCCTGAACTGCATTAAAAATGAAAAGCAACGGAGTAGAAGGGACAAGGTGAGGGGGGAGGGTTTGTACAGAGAGATGGGAGGGATGTCTGTCATACACGGGATGCAGGAATGACTCCTCAGACTAGACTGGGCGTGTGGAGGCTGCGATTCCAGTGTGCCATGAGTAAGCTCCTGCTGCTTCCTGGATGCCCCACTCCTGGTGATGGTTAGGAATGACAGACTATGCAATTAACAGCCACTAACAGGGCACAGGAAGGGCAGACATTAGTGACCTTCCATCACTCCTGGTCTGCAGGCATTGAGCCAACTGCCTGGCAGGGCTGGCAGAAACCTGGCTCCTGTCCACTCTTCTGCTGCCATCCTTAACATGCTGGTTTCCAGGTCTCATGCTTGTTGCCTCATGGTTGCAAGGTGGCAGGCTCCATTCCAAACATCACATCCTCACAAGGGGCAGGAAAAGGGAGAAGGGGCAGTGGTTACGAGGTCTGTTGCAACTGTCTGGGAAGAACTGAACCAGTAGCTGAGATGGGACCGAAAGCTGGCAAACTTGAGATACACTTAGAAGGTGAAACTGACAGTGAAACTGTGCTCTGAAGAGTTCCAGAAACTAGTGACTAGCAGAATGTCTCCAGTTTGCAGAACCAAGGATAGAAAGCTACTTGCTGAAATGTGGTCACTGCCTCCATTGTGACCTTGGGGAGGTCCTGGCAGGCAGGCTGGGGTGTGCACGGGGCAACTGCTGATGTCCTGGCTGATCTCCCCTGAGAGCCTCACGCCTGTTTTCCTATATCTGCCGCAGGCATGAGGAGGTGTGGACACACCACTGAGCATGTCCTGGGACTTAACAGACTCTCCTTCCATGAGCAGATCCCGACTCCACCCCCATCCTCTTCTGGTAGAATCAGTGCCTTAAAGTCCAGCAGTGAGGCAGGTTTGTGCTGGACTACTGCCTCCTTGCAGGACATCTTGTGGTGGCAAGCTTTTCTGTTCTCTAAAGCCCAGTAGTGAGTACCAGCTTCCAGCGAATGGCAGTGAGCTCCTCTTCTGGGTCCCCATATGACTTGGTAGGGGGCTCTGATGGGGAGGAGGCTGGGATCTCTAGCCTGGTTGGCAGCAGAGCCTTTAATGGAAAGAGAGTAAGAAGGGGCAGGTTTGCTGCCAGGGAGTATCAGGAACGCCACTTGCCAGTCCAGATGCTCCAGAATTGTACACACTGGCCCAGTGTGGGAGGGAGGCAGGTGTGCACTGTGTGGCTGCAGTGGCCATGACTCAGGGAGAGTGACTAGGATGGAGGGCGGGGGCAGCTGCAGGGGCCTCAGTGGTGCTGGACAGGAGGAGGCAGACCAGGAGACACCTGAGGAGGATGGCGATCTGAGGAGAAGGGTGAGGCTTGCAGGGCAGCTTGATCTAGAAATCTGGGGAGGTGAGACCCAGGACCTGCATGAGTGGGCTTGGCCACTAGGGAGTTGATACCCTTATGGAAACAGCTGACAGATGCAGGCAATGGTTCCAGCTGCCATGGTCTTAGGAGATGGAGGAATGAATGTGTGGGGAGGGGTCAAGAGACCCAGTGCTGGCCCAAGAGGCCGGAGGCTGGTCTTGCTGGGAGCCTCCTTGGTAGAGATGTTCCTCTCTGTGAGAGGTGGGAGTGAGGGTGTGAAGGCTGGACATGCGGCATCTGCCTTGTGACCAGGAGGGGAGACTCAGATGCACTGGGGCACACAGAGCAAGGATGAACAGGCAGGAGACTTGCTTGAGCCCAGGAGTTGGAGGCTGCAGTGAGGTTTGATTGTGCCACTGCAGTGCAGCCTGGATGACAGAGCCAGAGTCTGTCTTTTTTTTAAAAGGACACAAAAGACTCCTTGAACAAGTTTCCAGTGGCTGAACAGGGGATAGTTGTCATTAAAATGAATAATGGTCATGGATATATCTCCTCCCCTTCTGAGCTAAAGCAAGTCTCCTGCCTCAGCCTTTCGAGTAGCTGGGATTATAGATGTGCACCACCACGTATGGCCAGTTTTTTAAATGTGTTGAAAAGATGGGGTATCCCTGTGTTGCCCAGGCTTGAATCCTTGACCTCAAAAACAGGAAAGACCTCGGTGGTGACCGCCCCCAGAGCCCGCAGAATCACACAGGAAAGTCAGCTGCCACTGCCAGGAACAGAGCCCTTGAACAAGATAAGACAGCATGATTACATACTGACATAAGTAAATATATAGTCTCTCGACTGGGGAGGTGTCTGTCCAGGGCCCCTTCCTCAGCCCCAAGCAGTGCTGAACCCACCTCCAGCTTCCTTCTGGGGATCCCTGCCCCACTGGATGAACTCTCTTTCCTGAGGGGTGTGGATCAGGCTGGGAGGACACCTGGCATCCTCGCAGCTGTCCCCGCACAGCCCCTCTTGGGCAGCCTCAGGCCTCTTTTACTTTCACCTGTCAGTCAAGTAACATGGCTCAAAGCTCAGAGACTCGCCTTGAGGCAAGGGAGTAGAAGCCCCCTCCTGGTCACCCCAGAGGAAACTTGAAAGAAACCCAGCTCAAGAATCTTTTCTTGGCTGGACAGTGACTCATGCCTGTAATTCCAGCACTTTGGGGGGCAGAGGTGAGAGCATTGTGGCATGAGCCTGAAGTTCCAGATACTTAGAAGGCTGAGATGGGCCAGGCTTTGTGGCTCAGCCTGTAATCCCAGCACTTTGGGAGGCAGAGGTGAGTGAATTGCCTGAGCTCACAGATTCGAGACCAGCCCAGGCAACTTGGAGAGACCTTGTCTCTACAACAAATCAAAAATTAGCCAGGTGCAGTAGTGTGTGACTGTAGTTCCGGCTACTTCGAAGGCTGAAGCAGAAGGATCGCTGGAGCCCAACAGGTTGACGCTGAAGTGACTGTGGGTGGGCCACTGCACTCCAGCCTGGGTGATAGAGTGAGACTCCAATTCCAAAAAAAAAAGAAGGCTGAGATGGAAGGATTGCCTGATCCCAGTTGGTCGAGTCTGCAGTGGCTATGAGTTTACCACTGTACTCCAGCCTGGAGAGTGAGACTCTGACTCAAATAAAATAAAAATATTAGCTGGTTGTGGTGGAACACATTTGTAGTCCCAGCTACTCAGGAGACTGAGGTAGGAGGATTGCTTGAACCCAGGAGGTTAAGGCTTCAGTGAGGTATGATCACAACACTGCACTCCAGCCTGGGCAACAGAGAGAGACCCTGTCTCTAAAAAGTAATAAATAAAGAGTCCTGTCTTTCTCTTCCCTCCTGAGATCCTCCTATGTGCTTGAGGAGGATGAGGGTTGGAGATCATGGTGTGGGGCCCTCACAGGGCCTTTGGAAGTTCTGCCGGCCTGGCCTGGCTCCAAATTTTGTCCTCTGCCTTCGGTTCAGCTGCCTGCCTAGGATGCTCACTGGTGAGGAAAAGACACCACTATTGTTTTAGCTCAGTATTCTCTCATCAGCCATGAAAGTCACTGGTTGTCACAACACCTAGCTGGTGCCATGACTCCAGGAACAACCAGCAGAAACGGCCATTTCCAACAGTAAAAGCTGCAAATACCCTAAAATGAAACACATGCCCCATGGACAGCTAAGCAGACTGTGGAAGAACCTGAATGTGGGGCCAGGGAAAAGCTCATATTTGGTTAAATCATACAAAAGGGGTCAAAAAACTCACAGGAAGCACTCCAGAAAGATCAAGGTCCAGTGGGCTGAGGACAGAACCCATGTGAGTCCCATGTGAGGGTAACAGCTGAGAGGGTGGTAATACATCAATGCCAGCAGGGCCTGGGGGCTGCAGGGGCTTCACTAAGTGGTCCAATGAAGTCTATGTACTTTTATTCAATAGACTAAACTAGTAGTTTGGTTTTTTTTTTAAAGTTTGATGCTTTTGGAGGAAAAGGGATAATAATAGTTTTCCTTGGGTGGAGGAATTAATGGAGATTTTCATCTTTTCCTTTGTCTCATCTGTATTTCCCAAATATCTGCAAGTCTTTTTGTTTTGCTACAGTAATCAGGAAAAACCCACAACAGAATTGCTCTTACTTGCCAGGTACAGTGGCTCACACCTGTAAACCCAGCACTTTGGGAGGATGAAGTGGGAGGATTTCTTGAGGCCAGGAGTTTGAGATAAGCCTGGGCAACAAAGTGAGTTCTTGACTCTACAAAAAATTTTAAAAATTAGCTGGGTATGCTGATGCACTACTCAGGAGGTTGAGGCAGGAGGATACAAACCATATTTCCATAAGGGACTGTGTTCTCTCTTCATAAATTGCATTGAAGGAAGGATCTTCACTGTGTACTTTTACAAAAATGGATTTTGTGACTTTGTTTGGGGTTGCAGATATTTCGATCTCTGAAACAATGCAATGTGTTGTCTTAAATACTATACTAAATTAGGCTTGCCTAATTTAATTTAGGAATTACATAACATAGAGTCTTAGTGGCAGTTAAAGAGCTACAGCTTTTTAACTAATCATGGGGCCTTCAGCCTATCTTCCTTCATTCTGACTCTTTGACCTTTGACCTAGACGCAGTTTATTGAGATAATTAGGAAACAGTCTCTGATTAAGCACAGAGAAAGGTAGTACACATGTGTTTCCCCTTAAGCCAAATGATCTCTATTGCCCAGCATTGCATTCTTCTGGCAAGAGAAATCCAGAGATTGTTTTTTTACTTAACCTGAGTCTTACCACGATGTATTCCTTGAGTTGACAAAAATGGTTATTATGCCTAGAGTCAGCCAACCTGTACATTTGTGTTTCCACTTAAACAACACTGGGAACATCTAAGGATTTTTTCCAGCTTCAGCCAAAGGCAATTTGGCAATCTCCATTTGTTGTGACAGTGCTGTATACTTCCAGATACATAAATAAATAAATAGATAAGGGAGAAATGAGTGTGGTAATAGACTTAGTAGACTATAATTCAGACTGTGTCAATAGATGGATCCTTCCTGTCAGTGGCAAATGCAGGAAAATCTGGTTCGTTTATTTATTTACTTTTGACTATGCATTAAAGAAACTCTCATCTCTTCTTGGCCAATTTTTTTCATTTTTTTCAGAGTTTTTCACCTTTGGTCAAGGCTCGGCAACCTGAGGCAGCTAGGAAACAGCCTAAAATTCAGCCCTGAGGAAGTTAGTAGTCAGGTGTTTCTCCTTAATACTAATGATATATATTGCCAGTGGTGTACTCTATAATACAAACCACGTTTCTTTCTATAAGGGATTATCTTCTCTCTTCACAACTTTTCTAGGAAAAGGAATTTAAGTTTCTACTTTTAAAATATTGACCCAGCAATTTTGTTTGGAGTTTCACATGTTTTCATCTGTGAAACAATGCAATGTGTAGTCATAAATACATGGATTTGCCTAAATTAATTCCATGAGTGAAATAATCTAAAGTCTTAAACTGCCATTAGAGTAAAGGGCATGAGTTTTTAACTCTTCTTGGAGCCTAGAACTAATATTCTGTCCTGCCATTTCTTTTCACCTTTCACCTAGATTCAGTAATTAGTAAATAGCCTCTAACTAATCCCAGAAGTAGGTAACCTGCAGGTATTTCTCCTTAAGCCTAATGAGCTCAATTGCCTAGTGTAGTTCTTTTGTGGCAAGGGAACTGAAGACCATGTTTTAGACTATGCTTGAGTCTAAGTATGCTTTGTTCAATGAACTGGCAACAATTATTACACCACACTCCGTTAAGTATTGTGCCAAAAGACTTCCAACATGCAGGTTTGTGTTTTCTCTTCAACGTCCCTGGGAATGTCTAAGGTTTTCTTTCAGCTTCCTTCTAAGGCAATTTGACAATTTCCTTTCTTTGTGAAAGCAATTTATTGACTTCCAGCAACATAAATAGTTAAATAAATAAATAAAACACAAAAGGGAGTGGTGTTAGACTCATTTGTTTATATGGCAAACTGTTTGAATGGGTGGATCCATCTGCCACTTGTTGGTGACAATTGAAGGAAAAACCTGGTTGTTTTTATTTATTTACTGCAATGCTTTAAATAAATTCAAATATCTGCCATGCCTAGAGTACTCTTTCCTAGAATAAAGCTACACAGATAATGTGGAAGTCTTCAGTTGATTTAGCATCAGTGTGAAATATTTAATAGAATAACTAAAATGGTTGAAATTGCTTGCTTGACATAAGTAACTTCATTTTGTTAAATTCCTCCATCTTAGCTGCTTGCTTTACCTAAAAGTTACCCCCCCAGTGTGTATGTGTGATTATTGTAACATTCCCATGATTACAGACCCCCAGCCTTGTTCCCCTGAGCTGTTTGCACTGACCATTTAGAAACTCCATAGCTACAAGTTCCATGTAATTGTATACTTTGTTAGCTGAAATCAGATGTTACACCAAGAAATTGTTCCTTCCAAAGTTCCCCTGCCACATTCCCATATTTTATTCTTATATTTTGTTCCCTTTTGTTTTTAGTTCCTTGTTCTCTCAACCCTTTGCTATGTAACCCACTTGCAGTTTTTGCCTTTAAGGCTTCTTGCTGGTTTTACTCAGAGTTGAGATCTTCTTGGCGTGAGCCTACTCTTGACCACATGCTAATAAAGGACTCATAATTTGAACTTGGTGTGCTAGTGATTCTCCCTTCTTGCAGTTTGGCTTAACATTTGGAGGTTCCAGAGAGAAGTCGCCAACTTTGGGAGGTGGCCTCACTCCGGCTCTTCCTGGCTCAATGGAAGAGTTATAGGGGAGGAGTCCCCCGAATCATTCCAGGTCCCCATAACCTCTTATCTGACTCGGAGGGAGAAGGAACAACCACTGATTTCCTCCCACCTCAAAAATTCCTGAGTCTGTCTGCATTCTCCTAGGAAGTAAGAATTTGTTCTGTTTACCAGTAAGAATCTGTTCTGTTCTGCTTGTGGCCACAATTCTGTTCAAGGGTGTCACAACCTGATGAGGTTGCCCTTTGGACACTTCATTAGGCCAAGATGTTGGCTGAATAAAGTCCTCTGGTTTTCTGCCCTGAGGTTGTTCCAGGGATCTGTTTTCTGCCCTGAGGTTGTTCCAGGGATCTGTAACTCTTCTGAGTTGGTCTGGATGTGCCCTCTCTGTCATTGTGTTTTAATTGTTTGTTTGTTGTTTACTTGTTGTTTGTTATAGGTTCACAGAATTCATGACCTGTCAGTCCTCTGCCTGTTGAGGCTACTCCTTAGTCACTGTTTGTTAAGCCAAAGATGTTGGGTGAACAGAGTCTCGGTTTAATATCTGGTTTCTGTTTGGGTATCTGCTTTGACTTCTAACTGCCTATGGTATTTCTATATCCTGTCATTCTTGGCCTCTTTCCCTGCTTTGTGTTCTTGCTGTGCTCTTTGTCACAGAGCTTTCTTCTGTTGCATTTTCGGGCTGGTCAGCAGACCAGAAACTTCAATTAGCTTTTGCTTATCTTCTTATGGTTGATGGTCTTCATCAGGTCCTCCTGTAATTTACTGGTTTTAACAATATGGGGTCATGGGCATCTGGTCCCCTGGACTGTATAATAAGGAATTTCTCTGTCAAGTTCGCAGAGGACTATGGTGTCCATTTCTCCAAAGGCAGACTCTGAACCCTCTGTGAAAAAAATTGGCCTGTGTTTAATGTTGACTAGTCCTCTACAGGGTCTCTGAATGTTCATGTTACTTAGTCTGTCTGAAAGGTCATTACAGGGACCCCTGGTCATTCTGATCAGTTTCCCTATATTGACCAATGGCTAAATCTAGTCCAAAATCCCTCTCCATGATTAAATATGTCTTCTTCAAGCTCAGGACCCTTCCTGTAAACCACACCATACAGAGACAGAGTTTCTAACTTAAAAACAGCAGGGTGCTATATACAAAGGCCTCTGGCTAACTCTTAAAGGAAAACTTGCTTTACCTGTTTCTCAAGAGAATAAAATCTTGCCAAAGTCCATCATTTTCAGAGAAACCTTAGGTTTTAGCTTCCCTGATAAAAATCAATCATGCCCACTTATCGTCCCACCTGGAATGATTGCCAGCAGTTCCTTTTAACCCTATTTACTTCTGTAAAGCCAGAGCACATTAGAGCAGAGACTAAAAAAATCTGTCCTGGCCTCAGTGGTTGGAACAGAGGAAAAAAGTCAGGAAATGTTAAAGGAGGTTTTTCCCTCCTCTCATCTGGATTGGAAACCTAATGCTTTGGCAGGGTCTAGAACATTAATAACTTATCACCATACTCTATTAACTGGTTTGAAAGGAGATTTCCAAAAACCTATTAATCTTTCCAAAACTATTGAGATTATTCAGGGTCCTGAGGAGTCACCAGGGACTTTTCTTGAATGTCTTCAGGAGACATTCCATACCTATACCCTGTTTGACCCCTTGGCACCCAAGAATGCTTGGGTTATTAATTTGGCTTTTGTGGCTCAAGTGGCCCCTGACATCCAGAAAAAGTTACAGAAACATAAGGATTTTGCAGGAATGAACATTTCTCAGTTGCTTGGGGTAGCTCAGAAAGCTTTTAATAGCCAAGATACTGAAAAACAGAAACAGGAAAACAAGAAAATGGACAGAGCAACAAAATGGCAGACAAAAGTATTAATGGTTGCCATCCAGGCCTCCCAACCTGGCTCGAGGCCAGCATGTAAAACAAAGGAAAAAACTAAAAAGAGAATACAAAATAAAACTGGATGCATCCAACTAGCCAAGAATCAATGTGCATATTGTAAAGTGCTGGGTCACTGGGTAAATAATTGCCCTTGCTGCCCAAAGACAGAGCACCATAAGTCAGTTTTGGTCCTGCCCTCTACTGGTAAAACTGAAAATGACTCAACCGAGGAGGCCTGGCCTCTTTTTTCTTAAACCCCCAAGAGCCCATGGTAACCACCACTATCAGGGGCCACCCAGTCCAACTCTTTTTTTTTTTTTTTTTGAGTTGGAGACTCACTCTGTCACCCAGACTGGAGTGCAGTGGCAGGCTCCCAGACACTGCAGCCTTGACCTGCTGGGCTCCGGTGATCCTTCCACCTCAGCCTTCCAAGTAGCTAGAACTACCGGCTCATGTTACCATGCCTGGCTAATTTTTTGATTTATTGTAGAGATGAGGTCTCACCAAGTTGCCCAGGTGAGTCTTGAACCCATGGGCTCAGGCAATCCACTCACCTCAGCCTCCCAAAGAGTGGGATTACAGGTTGAGCCACCAAGACAGGCTTACCCAGTCCAACTCTTAGTGGACACTGGGGTGGAACTGTCTGTCCTAAAGTCACCATTAGGACCCATATTGAAGAAGCAAATTTCTATTCAAAGGGCAACAGGGGCAATAACAAACTGTAAGTTCACCTCCAACCAGACAGTTGATCTAGATCAGAAATGGATCACTCACTTGTTTCTAATAGACTCTGACTGCCTGTACCCTATCATGGGTCAAGATTTGCTCCAGAAACTAAGAGCAACTATTATGTTCTCACCTGATAAAACTAAAATGTAGATTCCTACTGACACTGCTTTTCAAATACTAGTAACTGTTCTGCTTTCTAAAGAATACCTTTTGGCTTCTTCTGATTCTCTCACTGAAAATGTCTTGTCAGATTTGCTTTTACAGTTACAGCGGGAGTTTCCTTCAGTCTGGGTAGAGACCAACCCACCAGGATTGGTGAAGTATCACCCTCTGGTCGTGCCAACCTATTTTTGCTCTTGTATGAACAGATCCTGATTCAGGGGACACCAGTCAGCTAACTTAGATCCAGTTACCACAGGGTTCCAAGAACTCCCCAACCCTTTTTGGGGGAAGATTTGCAATGGGATTTGTCAGGGTTCTGTGCCTTATACCCTGAATGTACTTTACTCCAGTATGTAGATAATCTCTTGCTTGCAGCTGCAGTCTTGAATAGTTGTTTAAAAGGTACTAAGGCTCTGTTACAGCTCCTCCAAGACTTGGGCTACCGTGTTTCAGTGAAAAAGACACAGCTCTGCTCAACCAAAATTTCTTACTTGGGATACTGGTTAAAAAAGTGTAAGCAAGCCCTGACCTCAGTTCGGAAAGAAACCATTCTTCGAATTCCCATGTCAACCACAAAGAAACAGGTATGGGAATTCCTGGGTGCAGCAGGGTATTGCCGGCTGTGAATCCTCGGATTTGCTGAAATTGTCAAGCCCTTATACACAGCCACTGCAGGAAATCAACCCTTAGAATAGACTGCTACTGAGGAACAAGCATTCCAGCAGTAAAGAACAGCTCTTACCCAAGCCCCAGCTTTAGCTCTCCCAGATGTTACCAAGCCTTTCCACTTGTTCATTCACAGACTATGAGGAATTGAAAAAGGGGTCCTCACTCAGACCTTAGGACCCTGGAGGAAACTGGTGTCTTACTTGTCAAAAAGATTGGCCCCAGTGACTTTTGGTTGGCCCTCTTGTCTCTGGGCCATTGCTGCCATGGCCATACTGGTTAAAGAAGCAGGTAGATTGACTTTTGGCTAAAGACTGGCTTTAACTGTTCCCCATGTTAATTGCTTTAACTCAGGCCCTGCACTGGGGAACAGGAGAATGAATAAACATCTTCACTGACAGTTGGTATGCCTTTGCTACAACTTCATGTGCATGCCATGATCCATAAGGAATGAGGTCTTCTTACCATGGCAGGTAAGACTATAAAAAACAAGGAAAAAAATCTTAGCACTTTTATAGACTATATGGCTCCCTAAAGAGGTAGCTGTCATTCATTGCAGGGGACACCAAAATTCAGACACTCCAAAAGCAACTGGGAATTGCCTGGCAGATCAGGCAGTTCAAGAAGCAGCAGAATTACCAGTTGAGCCTCTGACTACCTTACTAACTATAACTTTTCCAGCTCATTCTCTCCAAAATCAGCCTACCTATGCCCAAAAAAGAGGAAGAACAGGCAGACAGACCTAGCAGGAGCTTGAAAAAACTCCACTGAATGGTAAATCAAGAACTCTAAAATTATTTTACCTGAAGCCCTTGGACACACCTTGGTAAAACAACTACATTCTACTACTCACTTGGGAGGTACTAAAATGACTGAGCTGTTAAACCGTTTTAATCATATTAATGACTTTAAAAGTACAGCTGCAACAGCATCAGCCATGTACCCTGCCTGTGCCCAAGTAAGGGCCCAGACCTCTTGGCAGCATCAGGGCCTGACAATTAAGTCCTGGAGAAAATGGGAAATAAATTGCACTGAAATAAAACTTCCCCATGTGGGGTATGGCTATCTCCTGTTGTTTATTGATACTTTTTCTGGTTGGGTAAAAGCCTTTGCCACTAAAAATAAAACCACACTTATGGTTACAAGGTTTTTGTTAAATGAAATTTTCCTAGGTTTGGACTTCTCCTCTCTATTGGCTCTGATAATAGTCCTGCCTTTACCTATTCCATAATACAGCTGGTTGGTAAAGCACAAAACTGACTGGAAATTACATTGTGCTTACCAACCACAGAGCTCTGGACAGGTAAAACACATGTACCAAACTCTAAAATCTACCTTAACGAAATTAATAATAGAGACCACTAAAAAATGGGTAAACCTTTTGCCTTTAACTCTTCTTTGGACCCTATGCATCCCATATAAGACTGGGTTTACCTCATATAAAATCATGTTTGGAAGACCCCCTCCTCAGTTGCCCTGGCTGCAAACTCCCATCCTAGAAGAAATTACTAATCAAACTCTGTCCCTCCAGCAAGTCCAGGCCACTGTCCACTCTAGCATCCGTGCTGTTTTGTCCACTCCATCTTCCATGCCTTATCATCTGTTCCAGCCTGGAGATCTGGTTTTCATCAAAAAGTTTCAGAGAGAAGGACTAACTGCTGCCTGGAAAGAACCTTTTATTGTTATCACCACTCCAACAGTGCTCAAAGTCGATGGGATACTGGCCTGGATTCATCACACTTGAGTTAAGAGAGACACAGAAACTAACATAACTCCATGACCAGGTGGACTCCCTAGCAGAAGTTGTCCTCCAGAATTATAGAGGCTTAAACTTGCTTTTTTCTATCCCAAGGCGGACTTTATGCTGCTCTCTGAGAAAGTTGTTGTTTCTATGCAAACAAATCAGGAATTATCAAAGACACCCTCCAAAAAGTCTGAAACAATATTGACAGGTGACAAAAGAAAATAAACAGTAATAAATCTTAGTTCCAATTCCTGCTTGATTGGAACCCCTGGTTAACAACTCTCATCACCAGTCTGGCTAGCCCATTTACCCTCCTTCTCCTCGGGTGGCTTATAGGGCCTTGTATACTCAATTGCTTTATTAATTTCATCAAACTATTAATCAATTCTGTAAACCTTATGCATGTAAGAACCTATTATAATTGCATACCCATGACCAATGAGCCAACAAATTGACTCATGTACAACTAAAAGGGGGGAATGAAATATCTAATAGAATAACTAAAATGGTTGAAATAACTTGCTTGACATAAGTAACTCCATTTTGTTAAAATCCTCCATCTTAGCTGCTTGCTTGACTTAAACACCACCCCCCCGTGTGTACATGTGATTGTTGTAACATTCCCATGATTACACACCCACAGCCTTGTTCCCCTGAGCTGTTTGCACTGACCATATAAAAACTCCATAGCTACAAGTTCCATGTACTTGTATGCCTTGTTAGCTGAAATCAGATGTTACACCAAGAGATTGTTCCTTGCAAAGATCCCCTGCCACATCCCCATATTTTATTCTTATATTTTTTCCCTTTTGTTTTTAGTTCCTTGTTCCCTCACCCCTCTGCTATGTAACTCACTTGTGGTTTTTGCCTTTATAAGCTTCATGCTAGATTTACTTGGAGTCAAGAGCTTCTTGGTATGAGCCTACTTTTGATCGCATGCTAATAAAGGATTCATAATTTGAACTTGGTGCACTGGCGCTTCTCCCTTCTCGCAGTTTGGTTATAACAAATGTAACTTTGCCACATTCCAGTGAATGCACTGTTTATCACTGGTCAACATCTCTGGTAAAGGAAGAGAAAAAGTATGTTTTAAATTACATGTTGCTAAAAATGTTTCCTTTATTGAACCTCATGAAATAATTTTAATGTTCTATCTCCCTCCCCAGGATACAGATCATATTTCCATAAAGGACAGTGTCCTCTCCTCATAGATTACCTTGGGAGAAGGATTTATTTTTTGTAGTTTTACAAAAACTGACCCAACAATGTTGTTTGTATTTTCATGTATTTCAATTCCTTTAACAATGCAAGGTGCTGTCTTAAATTATTAGGGCTTGCCTAAATTAATTCCAGGATTGAAATTATCTTGGACTTTAAGCTGCAGTCAGAGAAATGGGTATGAGTTTTCAACTCTTCATGATGCCTTGAGCCTATCTCATCTCCTTCTGTGTTTTTAATCTCTGACCTAGATCTGCCTCCTGAGGTCATTAGGAAGCAATCTTCAGTTCAGCTCGGAAAGTGGTAGCACGCTGGTGTTTCTTCTTAAGCATAATAATCCCTGTTGTTCAATGAATCACTCTTCTGACAAGGGAAATCCGGAGCAGTTTCAGAGTTTTCTTCAGTCTCACACTCTTTGTTCTCTGAACTAACACAATTGATCACACAACATTCCACCACTTCTTAAGCACAGAGTCCTGCAACATTTATGTTTTCTTTTTGTCATCACTGGGAACATCTAAGGCTTTCTTTCATCTTGCTTCAAAGGCAATTTGGCAATCTCCTTTTTTTTTGTTACACTGTTGTAGTACATCCAAATACACAAATAAATAAGTGAAAAAAGTGTATAGGTTATACAACACACTGTGTGAATGGGTGGATCTATCTGCCACCTGTCAGTTTTCAAATGTAGAGAATCTTGGTTAGTTTTTAAAATTTTTTTCCTTGGTTAGTTTTTAAAATTTTTTTCCTTGCTATCCTATAAAATTACCCTGATATCTGCTTCTTATATTCTCTTCTAGAGTGAAGCTACATATAAAATGTGAGGCCATAAGTATATTAGCATCAATGTAGGTTTGTAGGTGACTATCCCATCCTCCAATAAATGAAATAATTACCACTGCGCAACAGGTTTTTGGGACTAGAAGAGAAAAACTATGTTTTAACTTGCTTGTTGTTAAATTGTTTCCTATTGTGAACCCCATGAAACAATCATAACACTCTGGTACCATGGATACAAACCATGTTTCCATGAGATTGGTTTGTCCTCATAACTTGCATTGAAGGAAAAGCCTTCACTTTGTACTTTCACAAAAATGGACTTAGTAAATTTTTTGGATTTCACATATTTGGATCTCTGATGATGAGGTGTGTTGTCTTAAATACTATACTAAATTAGGTTTGCCTAATTTAATTCAAGAATGACATAAAATAGAGTCCTAAGTGGAAGTTAAAGAGTTTGAGCTTTTTAACTCATCATGGAGCCTTCAGTTTTTCTTTTTTCATTCTGAGTCTTGAACCTTTGACCTAGATTCAGTTTCCTGATGTAATTAGGAAACAGCCTCTGATTAAGCACAGAGAAAGGTAACATGCAGGTGTTTCCCCTTAAACCTAATGATCCCTAGTGCCCAGCAAAACACTATTCTGGCAAGATAAATCCAGAGCAGGTTTTTTGACATAACTGGAGTCCTACCACACTGTATTCCACAAACTGACAAAAATAATCACACTGTATTTCTCAATTATTATGCCTAGCATATTCCAACCTACATGTTTGTGTTTCTTCTTAAACACCACTAGGAGCATCTAAGGTTTTCTTCCTTCTTTTGCCAAAGGCAATTTGGCAATGTCTATTCATTTTGACAGTGTTGCATTTGCTTCCAAATACATAAATAGATAAATAAATAGATAAGAGAGAAAGAGAGACCAAGAGAGAAAGTGAGAGAGCCAGCAAGAGAGAGAGAGAGAGAGAGAGAGAGAGAGAGAGAGAGAGAGAGAGGGTGAGAGAGGGTGAAAGAGAGAGAGTAAGAGAGAAGGAGAGAGAGAGAGAGTAAACAAGAGAGTGGTGGGGACAGAGAGAGAAAGCAAGAGAGAGAGGGTGAGAGAGAGTGTGAGAAAAAGCAAGAGAGGAGAGAGTGAGTGAGAGAGAGGGAGAGAGGGTGAGAGAGAGTGAAAGAGAAAGAGTAAGAGAGAAGGAAAGAGAGAGAGAGTAAACAAGAGAGTGGCAGGGATAGAGAGGGAAAGCAAGAGAGAGAGAGAGCTATGCAGGGAGAAGGGTATATTTATGAACCTTGTAGGGGCTGGCCAGTGCTATGCCTGAGTCTTATTGGAGGAGACTATGAGGTAGCATTTCTATAGGGAGCGGTTGTTTGAGCACAGGTTTAAGTTTCATGCGGGTGGGAAAAGCCACTTAGGGCCTTTGTTGTCTTTGGGAGGCAGAGCCACCTTGGGGACGCCCTTCTGATTGTTCCCTGTGCCTTTCATTCCCACATTTTCTGTTTATTTGGGAGAGGGGCATCGTTATTCTTTCTGGCTGCTTCCTGCTGGATGTGGGTGTTGTGGGGTGAGGTGGGGGAAGGGCACAGAACCAGCCAGAATAGGGTCCAGAGGTAGGCACTGAAGGTGAAGATTCTTGAAAGCTTGAGTTGTACGAAAGTTTTTTGTAAATGCAGAATGACGACTTGTTTTGGCCAGTCCTCCAGTGGGCACGAGGGTGGTAGTAACCAGCTGTCTTGGAGTAGACTGTGGAGGTAAATAGAGAACCTGGAAGAGAATATATCTAAAAGAAAAGTTAAGTGATGTTTAGGGGCAGCACCAGAAGAAGAAGCTAGGTGGGGCACAGGTAACATTGACAGGTGATGGTTGAGTTGGGGTTGTGAACAGGGGAATTCCTGATAGTGAGGGGAAATGAACAGTAGGATTTTGTGTGTAGGGGGTGGTAAGATTTTTATGAATGGTACTGCCATTTTTGCTATTGTGAATAATGCTGCAATAAACATGTATGTGTAGAACTAACTGTTGTTCACTGAAAGAAGACTGGATAAAAATGTAGTGTATATATATGATGGAATATTATACAGTCATAAAGGACAAAATTATGAACCTTACAGCAACTTGGGTAGATTTAGAGTCTGTGATATTGAGTGATTTATTAAAGAAACAAAGGACTGTATGAAATTACTGGATTGTAGCTTAATAAAAGGAATAAAGTCAGGACTATATATTGACAATTGTAGGCAGTGGCTGATTATTTTTTGTATATAAAATCTATAAGGTCTGAAGTTATTAGCATAACTTAAATAATAAACTTTAATTTTCATAGTTTTATTGTAAGTGGCAGCTTTTGTATTTTTGGACTATAATGGTAACCTGACATTGTTTTAGAGTATAATTTGAACTAGGCACTTAAGTAAATTCTATATAAAATTTGAAGAGAAATCCAAAAATGTTTGGAGACTTGCATTTAGAAAAGACTTTATTATCTAGAAAAGCCTAGATTGTTTATAGAATTTTTTGTACGTATACATATTTTTAACTTTCCTTATACCATTTTTGGTGTGGTTATATTATTTTATTTTTGTTTTCTACCCCCTTTAAAAAATTTTTCATAACTATCTACTTTATTATAGGACAGAAATGTACCATATAAGATTTCCTCTTAGATAAATATATATATATTTTTATATTCCTTTCTTTTTGTTTTCTTGCTAAAACTTTATTTGTATATCAACAAACTTTTTACATTTTTTCGTTGCTTTTTGCTTTCCTTTTATTTATTTATAGATAACCTTTCACAGTTATAATTTGAATTTACCTTTTAGTAACTGTTAGGTGAAACATTTAGTTTTTGGAACATCTTTAATTCCACTGGAGAGCAGGTTTTAGGAGGAAGAAGTTCAGTATGCGCACAAGGGCTAAAAACTTAGCCTCAGTATTAATTAAGAAATTAATTTGGACCCCAGCCACATTTATATAGACCCAAGGATTTGTTGGGTGGATGGCATACAGAGTGCTGTGCTGGGCCATGCACCTCCCTATTCAGTCAACAACCACTATCACCAAGCTAGGTGTTTTCTCTCCCCTTCTTTTTTGTTTTGCTTTATGACTTTTAATGATGTCTACAAGAACGCCTGGTTTAAAACACTTTAGAGTGAACAGATTCCTAATTATGAACAGGCAAAATTGTCAAAAATTCTCATGAATTACTAAACAACAGCCTTAGTCATTAGACGTGGACAATTAAGTGAGTAGAGCCAAAAATGCAAGCATTAGTGTTACTTAGCACTACAATATAAAGTAGGGAGTTAGCATACATTACAAGACTCTAAGAGACTTTCCAACAGTTTTTTACAGGGACAAGCAGTTGATCATAATTTTAGGCAAGGCCTAAACCTTTAGAAATGGACTTACTTTTAACTAACCTGGCTTTTAGCATTTGAAAACGAGAACAGCCTATTTATTAGATAAAAGCTGAAGTGCTTTCTGCTTATGTTGGTGGTCCTGTATTTCTTCCTCCTTTTGGTTCCTTTTGGTTGTTAAAGATTTTAAAGGCCATGTCCAATAGATTTAATTGGGGTTTGTGGGCCCTTTTTTAATTCTTGGAGTTTGTGCCTAATACCTGGTGGTGACTGGGAGATAAAATACATAGCCAAAAGAGTTTGTCCTTCCACAGAGTTTAAATTAATATTTATAAACTGTTGCAATGCCTTAAAGAGGTGACTTAGAAACACTGCTGGATTTTTATCTGGTTTTTGAAAAACCTCTTTTATTCTGTCTTAGTTAGCCTGTTTATTAACGCCTTTTTGTAGTTAGCTAACAGGATTTATTTACATGATCCCTTTACTTTTGTCTGGGAAGAAGGTTGATATAGTTTCAGTTTAGATATAATTTAAGAGAAATTTATCATAAGAAAACAACAAAGAAGAAGTTTTTTTAACATCCTTTTGTCCCAGCCACCCCCTTGAGAAGAGATCTATTAAGTCATGTGGAAACTTGAATGGGTTTTTTAAGTACATGTAGGTGTGGTGACTTGTTGCAGCTGCCACCAGGGAGTTATCAAGCAGTGAGGGGAGGGGGGTGAAAAGGCACCGTGGCCTTTGGCACCGGTTCCTTTTCTGAAGGTAAAAGAGAAAGACTGAAGGTCAGGGTCAGGTGCCACGGCCGTAGACACCAGCCCTTCCTTCTCAGATAAAGGTGGAGGGTGAAAAGGAGGAGAAACTGATGGAGAGTGGAATAGCAAAAGCAGACTATAGGAGGTTTATCTGCTGGGTTGAAGTTAGAAATAGAGGGAGGTGGCAGGATTAATTGTGTATGATTTAAGACTTTTTTTATTTGTGTGGCCTTGGGTTATCGGAGGGCTATACTGGGGGGTGATTGAAAGGGGAGGCACAGAGGTTGAATTGCAGAAGTGGGTGGAGCTGAAGAGGAAGGAGGGGGCTCCTCTGCAGGATTGAAATCCAAGATGGGAGAGGAGCAAGCCACCGGGAGGGGCCTTACAGTGTTTGTGGTGGGGGAAGGGAAGTTTGGAGGAGGAAGCAGAGACACATGTAGGACAAAGGGAAAGAGAGAAGCTGTAGAGGGAGTGTTTATGGAAGAGAGAAAGGGATGGAATGTGGGGAATCTTTACCCACCATTCTGAATGCTCACAGAAGTTATATAGGCCACTGATTTTGGTTGTCTAAGGGATATGTTGGTCAGTCTTGTGTCTGTAGAGGCAAATTAGGCATTTGGGTTTGATATCAGGAGAGAGAGAGAGAGGGTAGAGAGATTGTTTAAAAGGCATTTGAGAGGAGAATCAGCCAGCAGAGAGGATAAACCCCCCCATAGGGAACAGTCAGACCCAATGGGGAGTTCCCCTGAAGAGTCAGCTGTCTGAGAAGTGTGACTGTGGCAAAGTCTGTCATCACAGAGGTTTGGCACAGCCTGGGTTCTCCTGGAGAACCGAGGGGTCAAGGTACCTAGTGCTAGGATTTTCTGAATCAGACAGAGAACACTTGACCAGGGCGGTGGGTGGGGGGTATCTTTACTGCCAGTCGAACAGAGTTTTGACGTGGAACCCCCTTAAAATCCACTGTGGGCCACCAGGCGTGACCTGACACTTGTGGGATTCCTTAGGGAGGGGGGAGAAAGAGATAGAGAGAATTTTATTAAAACTACTGTGGGTTAACAGCCGTGGGGCACCTGGGACCCACTGTAAACCAGCAGCCGCGGGAGTTTTTAAAGTTTGAGAGAGATAAAGGAGAAGAGGAAGCCTTTAGGGTCTGTGGTGGTCGTGAAAACTGAGGTGGGTGTATTTTCCCTCGCCCGGTGGCCAGAGGGTGGGGGTTTAAAGTCCGTTCCCTCCGGAGTTCCCCGGAAAGTTTTTACTCCCTTGTTTGGGGCGGGGGAATTGCCTATTGAATGAGTGCTAGTGTGAATGTGGCTGGGGCATTCAGAAGGGTGGGGAGAGTCCGAGAGCAGGATTGGCCACAGGCGCCGAATTGGGATCCCGCCCGGGGGAGAGAGACCTGCACAAGGGCGAGAAAGGCCCGATTCACAGTGGGACCTAACACCCGTTAAGGCCAAGAGTTCAATGGGTCGAAGCGGGATGGGAGGGAGGGAAATCTCTGCCCACTTTTTTGAATGCTTATAGGAGTTAAAGAGGTGGTTTTAGAGTCCTAGGCAGGAGAAGGAAAAACCAGTAGGGGGTCCGCTATGGCTTTGAAAGCCTAAGTGGGGTGTGGTCCCCCCCTCACCTGGGGCCAAAAGAGCTGCCAGACGATCAACGGTCAGTCCCTCCCGGGTATCCCGGGCGAGGTTTTTAGGTTTTTTTTTTCAGGTAGGGGCACTTACCTATCCGAGGCGGTGATGGATGCGGCGCTGGCATTCAAGAAAGTGGGCAAAGGCCTTAAGGGCGAGTGCCACCGGCGCCGGGACGGGGCCTCGCCTTAGGGCGAGAGAGCTCCTGACCGGGGCACGGCACCAATGAAGGACGGTGGCGCCAGCAAGACTCAACACCCTTTGAGGCCAAGAGATTTATTAGAGCAGCGGCTACCGAGAGAGGGAAGAGGGTCTGTAACCACCTGGTAGGGAAGGGGGAGTGAGAGAGCGACGGCGAGAGAGGTCTGTATTTATTGGTTTGGGAGGGGGCAGCCAGTGCTGTACCGAAGCCTGGTGGGGGCCGGCCAGTGCCATATTAGAGTCTTTATTGGAGGGGGCTATGAAGTAGTATTCCTATAGGGAGATAATTTTTGTGTATAGGTTTAAGTTTCATGCGCACGGGAAAAGCAGGAGCTTAGGGCCTTTGTTGTCTTTCTCTGGTTCCATATAGTGTTTAGCGCCATCTTGGGAGACGCCCTTCTGATTGTTCCCTGTGCCTTTCATTCCCACCTTTTCTGTTTATTTGAGAGAGGAGCATCGTTATTCTTTCTGGCTGCTTCCTTCTGGATGTGTGTGTTGTGGGGTGCTGTGGGGGAAGGGCACAGAACCAGCCAGAACAGGGCCCAGAGATAGGCACTGAAGGTGAAGATTTCTGAAGGCGAGAGTTCTATAAAAGTCCCTTGTAGATGTAGAATG
>NW_007258433.1:618413-630630 GCF_000164805.1 Carlito syrichta | reverse complement strand
GGAGTGAGAGAGCGACGGCGAGAGAGGTCTGTATTTATTGGTTTGGGAGGGGGCGGCCAGGCTGTATCAGAGCCTGGCGGGGCGGCCAGTGCCATCTCAGGGTCTTTATTGGAAGGAGCTATGAGGTAGTATTCCTATAGGGAGATAATATTTGTGTACAGGTTTAAGTTTCACGCACACGGGAAAAGCAGGAGCTTAGGGCCTTTGTTGTCTTTGTTTGGTTCCATATAGTGTTAGCGCCATCTCGGGAGACGCCCTTCTGACTGTTCCCTGTGCCTTTCACCTTATAGATTTTTACAATGCAACAGCAAGAACGATTCCTGAAAATTAAGAAGAAATGGAAACGAATGAACCTGTTTATTTGTTGACATATCAGAAAAATGCTGGTTGTTTTTGTCTTTGTTTAATTGTTTTCTGCCGCCCACGCTGATATGCAGTGGTGCCATCCTGGCTCACTGCAATGTCCAACTTCTGGGCTCAAGTGATATTCCCATCTCAAACTTCCCAGGGGCTGGCACTGCAGTGGTTTGCCACCACGCCTGGCAGAGACTTGTTGTTTTAAGAGACTTTAGAACACATGATTTACACCATGCACCCTAAAAGAAAAGTCTTTTTTTGGTAGAGCTGTAAAGAGATCTTCCACTCCATTCAATACATTTCTTGTCCACAGTGGTAAGGAATTGTTAACTACTAAACCATTACATATAAATAAAACAGGTAAACCTTTTTATAGATAAACTATACAACATAAATGCATATTTATGTATTTTATATGCTTATTAAATATATTTTAAATGGCTACATATATCAGGATTAAGCAAATAAGCAATTAGGTTAAGGCTGTTAGCACAAGAGTTTTAGAAGATAAAATATCATGATACAAAGGTAAAATTAAGATATTATGTAAAATCCCTTTGAGGTTACGTTTAGATCAGAACTATTAGCTTACACTCATGATTTTTAAAAAATTCACATCTCCAGCTCTGTCTGCTAAAAATGCCCACAAAAAATGTAACTCGTTGACAATGGCACCTCTAGAAAAAACAAATATAGCATAGAGACATAGATAGTACTGCTGTGTATCTACAATTTGGGAAAATGTCTTAATTTTAACCTTGTTATAGTAAGCAATGTGATTAAGAAAATAAAAACATGAAGGCCATCTTCAAGAGTTACTATGTCATGTCTGCAATATGTCAATTAAACTGGAGATCTGTAATTATTGCAGATTAATCAATGTGAATAATTCAAGCCTCAACAAGCTTTTTGTTTTATTGTTCATAATGATTAATTAATTGCCAGATCTCAACTTCATTTTGGTTACATGGGTACAGACTTTTACAGTACTCTCTACTGCATTTCTAGAAGAGTACAGGTTAATTATCTAAAGAGTGTCTTCCTTGGGGATGATGTGATACATATATGTATGTGTATACATATGGAGTTCCCTATGAAGAGTCTCATGGAACCCTAAGAAGGATCTCACTGACTAACAAACTTTCATAGTCTGCTCAGTTCAGAGAAAATGACTTGTTGACTTCAGTACAAAAATATGCAGCAGCAATTTATTTATTTATTTTTTTGAGAAAGCAGGATTTATTGAGAAGACAGAAAAGCTCCCACAGTGGGAGGGATCCCAAGAAGGTTGCCCAGCAATTTCTAATTATTAAGTAAAATGAAAACCAGAAAATAAATGTAGTAATGGAAATAGAAATGCCATATCAAAATGGTATGGTTGATTAAACAGTGAGAAAACCATTACCTCACATCATAATTAAAAGTAAATTCTAGATGGATTAAAATTTTATTAATGTAAAAAAAGAAGACTGTAATATTAGAATAAATTTTAGGAGAATATGTCTGTAACTTTGGATGAGAGAGTCTTTTCTGAGCAGAAAAAGAAGCCCAGAAGCTATTAAGGAAAAGACAGACATATTTCTAAAATTGTGATAAAATATGCATAACAAAATTTATGATTTTTGACCATTTTAAGTGCACAGTTCAGTGGCAGTAAGCACGCTTACACCGTTATGCAGCATCACACGAACACAAAGGTGGGAATAACAGACACTGGATGCTGCCAAAGAAGAGAGGGAGGAAGGGGGGAGTAATAAGGGGCACACCATCACACACTGGGTACCAGTCCACTCCCAGGGAAGAGAGGGCCTTCTAGAAGCCCAAACCTCACCTGCATGCAATTTACTTATGTAGTAAATCCTCACGAGTACCCCACAAATTGAAAATAAAAGGAAAAAAATTAAAACATTAAAGAAAATCTCCGCTATAAAGGGAATGGTTGAATAAATTGTAGGCAATATTATGTGGTCTTTTTTTTTTTAATTTGGAGATTCACTTCGTCGCCCAGACTGGAGTGCTGTGGCACACTCACAGCCACCCCAGCATCAACCTGCTGGGCTCCACCAATCCTTCCACCACCGCATTCCAAGTAGCTGGAAATACAGGCATGCCCTACCACGCACAGCTAATTTTCTATTTATTGTAGAGACCAGGTCTCACCAAGTTGCCCCGGCTGGTCTCAAACCTGTGGGCTCAGGTGATCCACTCACTTCGGTCTCCCAAAGTGCTGGGATTACAGGTTAAGTTACCCAGCCTGGCCTATTAAGTAATCCTAACTAAGTGAGTTAACCCTATGTGTGGAGGGTTGCCCATGGTACACAAGTGATTCACAAGTGATAGAGTGAGATGCATGCTATTATCCGGCTTTTTCAAAAACAATCACCAATAGTTATCTGCATGTATGAGTGTTTATATTGTGTGAGCATTCCAAAGTGTGTGGAAGGACACATTGGTTACAGCAGGGAGGGGAAACTGAACAAGAGCTGAGAGATTTTATTAATTTTACAAAATGCATATTTTTGGGTAGTTTCACTTGTTAACATGAGCATACTTTTTTATTTCAAAGGAAATTCATAAAAAGAAAATAAAGTAAAAATTAATTTTTTAAGAAAACCTTGTAGGAGCTCTAGTTGAGGATCTTTTAACCCCAAGACCATGCAAATCAATAAAAAGCAAAAATGATTTCACAGTGTGACTGAGTGCATTTTCTGAAGTTGGCTGGAATGATGTCTGCCGTCTCCCATGCTCATCTGCAGTGTGAACTTGTCAGTCTCCCACCAAGAGGTGGAATCTATTTCTCCATCCCTGAGAACGTGACAGAAATGACCTGGGCCAGCTCCAGGCGTGACCCTTCACTGGACAAGAAAGGAATGCAAATATCCTAAAAACCCCTGTCCTGAGAAGGTCAAGCTGAGGATGAGATGCCTTGAAGAGAGGGAGGTAGAGAAACCCAGGTGCTGAGAGGCAAGGGAAGAAACCCTTTTTGGACCTGGCCGGTGGCCCCGGCACCCTCGCTGACACCATGTGGGTAGAGAGCAACCACCCAGCTTAGACGTCTCCAAATTCCTGACCCACAAAAATGTGTACAAAATAAAGGGCTATTATTTTTACATAATACAATCTCATTTGATTAATAAGTTAAAATATTGATTAACTTTGTTTTAGGACAGTTTGTTACACAGCATTCAATAAGCAAAGCACATAACAGCAACTGGGCTTCTATAGGGAAAACAGTCGCATTCTGCCACTTCTTAATACAACTTATTTTCTTTTTATGTAATACATTGTTATAGATTTTGCCTTTGTTTTTTTTAAGCCAGAGATCAGTCTACATTGATTTGCAGAATCAAATAAACAAATTACAGTGAGAGAAAAAAGAAAAAGTTGTTTTATGTAAAAAGGACTACGCTATTGATATTTGGGGGAAAATAACCTACAACTGAAGGCAAAGTCTTTTGCAAAATAAGTTCTGTTACCTATTATTTTAGTAGGTAGTACACTGTAATTGTTTTGTTTGTTTTTACATGTTTTAAAACTTTGCCAGCCAGGCCTTACTGATACTGCGGAAGAGACACTTTCCTGCTTACTTGAGAAAATGTGCTCTCTGCGTTGATAAAAAGCAGAGTTTGTGTCGTTCTTTTCTCTCTTTTTTCCTCTTCCCTCCATCCATGCCCCCCTTTCCACTCTCCTCCGGCCCTCTGCAGCTTTTCTCTCCCCTTCCTCCCTTCTCTCTATCCTTGCCTCCTTCCTTTCCACTCCCCTCCTACTCCTGGTGTTTTTCTCCACAATCGCTCAATCAGAGCTCGAAAACGTGTTTGCTGGCACACCTTCTCAATGGCAGAGTGAGAACTCAGCTCGGAACCCAGGCAGACACTGAGGCGCTCTGCAGGGGACACACAGCACTTCTGGTCTGGTTCGCACATCTCTTTTGATGAGCTTGGCTTCCAGTTATTCCCACTTTCTTTTTTTTTTTTTTTTTTGAGTTGGAGTCTCACTCTGTCACCCAGACTGGAGTGCAGGGGCCACTCCCGGCCACCGCAGCCTCGACCTGCTGGGCTCCGGCGATATCTTCCGCCTCATCCTTCCAAGGAGCTGGAACTACAGGCATGCACTACCACGCCCGGCTGAGTTTTTGATTTTTATTGTAGAGATGAGGTCTCGCCAAGTTGCCCGGGCGGGTCTCGAACCCGCGGGCTCAGGCAATCCACTCACCTCAGCCTCCCAAAGCTCCGGATTACAGGCTGAGCCACCGAGCCTGGCTCCCACTTTCTTAAACCACTCCCTTAAGCCCTCAGATCTTCTTAGCGGCCTCACCTAGTTACATGTCATTCTGTTGAAGGTTGTCAAGAGAGGAAGAGTTCTAGCAGGAGGCAAAGGGAAGATTATCCAAAAAAGACACAGCGTTGCTGACAGGAAAGGCTTGGATGCTGCACACAAATGACCCCTACAAATTTAATTTCATCAAGATTATACTTAGAAAACAAGCTACCAAAAGTTGCAGATGACATACCCTAAGGCCCAGAAATCGCATTCTAATATAGACACTAAGAAAAACTCTCAGCCGGGCTCGGTGGCTCCACCTGTAATCCCGTGCCTTTGGGAGGCTGAGGTGAGTGGATTGCCTGAGCCCGTGGGTTCGGGACCTGCCCAGGCAACTTAGCGAGATCTCATCTCTACAATAAATCAAAAATTAGCCGGGCGTGGTAGCATGCACCTGTAGTTCCAGCTACTTGGAAGGCTGAGGCGGAAGGATCACTGGAGCCCAGCAGGTGGAGGCTGCGGTGACCAAGAGCGGCCACTGCACTCCAGTCTGGGTGACAGAGTGAGACTCCAACTCAAAAAAAGAAAAAGAAAAACTCTCACACTTGTGCACAAAGAGACATGCACAAGGATGTTCATTGCAGTGATGTAAGAGTGAAAAAAATGGGGAAAGGGTAAATGCATTGTGAAATATTCACATAGTGAAATTCTGTTAAATACTTTTGCCAGTTAAATCGATGAATTAGAGCCACATGTGTCAAGTTGAATGAATTTTGATAATGTATGCGTTAAAAAGGTCATATGTACACAAAACAATATCGTATGTATGGTTTAGGAATATGCTATGTGTAGCATATATATTAAAACATGAGTAGAAAGGAATGAACTCATGTTGAGAGATAGCTCTCCACTGTCTTTATATGTCATCGTGTCCTGCAAGTCAGTTACTGGTGCCCTTTGTTCTGGACCATCTGTTGAAGGATGTTTATATAGCCAACAGACTTGGAAGATAGAGATGGTTTTTCCTATTGAAGCAAAGACCAGGCATACTTACTGCCCAGGGTCAAAGGCTCAAGGCCCAGAACTCAGGGCTTCTTTCTATAATGCAACCCATTGTACATGGAAGTGTCATCTGACCTCTTTGCAATGCCCTGTGGAACTGGGACACAGATAATTGGTGCAAAATGCTGATACTGTTATCGCTGTGAAAAGAATTGTCCTTTGTCTCTGACCCAGGAATCTCATGTCTCCTATCAGCATCTAAGCAACAGTAACAGGCTAATTTATTAGTTTCCAAATGGGGTAAAATTTTAGATTCTTCATGGTTCTCCACAACTACCTTCAGGTTAAGCATTATATCTAGGAAGGGAGGAAGGTGAATAGAGTAAGAGGGACCAAAGGAGGGTTGAAGCATTTGATTTCTTAAGAAAAAGTTTGAAGCAAATATGGCAATGTGCTAGAATGTATAAGTCTTCATTATATTATCTTCTCTATTTTTTACTATTTTTAAATTAAAAATTGAAAGTATATATGTGTGTATATATATGTGTGTGTGTGTGTGTGAATATATATATATATATATATATATATTTTAAACTTCTCAGAGAAATGAATGTGTCATTGTTAAACATGGTAGAGCCATGTTTAATAATGGTTCTACCCTTCCGGTGGGATGGGAAATCTTTTTCTCCCTTAACTGAGAACCACTTATTAACAGAAGAAAAAAAAATCAACCCAGGGCCAACAGTATACTTCTTTGGTTGTATTTTTCCATGTCTATTTAATATTAAAGATAAATAATCCATTCATTTATTTGTTTTTAATTAATAAGGTAAACATAAATACTTAATAATAACAAGTAAAAGAATATCTTCAGTTAGAAAGAAGAAAGACCTCATAGGAAACAATTCATAAAAGAAACTGAAAAATGAGGAGTGTGAGAAAGAAATAGACAGAGAAAGGTACAGAGAGGAAGTATTTAGATATTTTTTAAAAAGAGATAAAAGGAAAAAGATACACAGACACGGAAGACACACAGAGTCCACATGTAAAGAAAATCACACTCCTTTCTTGACAACTCTTCCTTTAATCTTTTTTTTTTTTGAGATTGGAAAAGGTTGTTTATTTAGAAAGTAGATTAGGGAGAAGGAGAGAAAGAGAGAGAGGGGAGATTCACCTCCCCAAGGTAGGAGAGGGAGCCAAAGCTTAGGAAACATGGTGGTGGCCTTAGCTCAAAGAACATATGGCCACACCAGAGTTTAGTAAAGCAATGGTCTCTTTCTTTACTCTTCAGGGCATGGCCCTGCCTGCCCAAGTTTTCTCTTCATCTCTCTGACTCCTCCCCTTTCTTCTTGCCAGATCCTCCTCTAAAGCTTACTTTTTTTTTTAAGAACAAGGAGGTGACACCAAAAAACCTGAAATTATCTTTAGAAGGGCAAGCCCCTTGTAGAACAGGCTTCTCCCACTGGGTAAGTGTTCTAGGAACCCATCAGCATCAGTGTACCAGCTGGTGTTGTTGTGAGAGGCTACATTTGGCTTCAGTGAATCTTTTTTTGAAGATTCAATGCGTTTGTCCATTTCTTGATGAGTGATTTACAAGTGCACCGGCCCACATCATGCTGAGTGTTCAGCAGTTTTGTCAAATAATTTATTATTATTATATTTTATAGTATATCAGTATTGCATATGGATAATAATATGCTCTAGATACTTATTATATTATATATGATATATAATGTATATTGATACTACTAATAATTTATTATTTATTATAGGGTTGTGGGGCACAAGTGAGGTTTCACTGCATAAGTAGACTGTATGCAGGTGAAGTTTGGCTTTTAGGTGACCCTCACTCCTCCTGGTAGTGGACCAGGTAGCCACTGTATTGTCATGGACCCCTTACCCTTCTCCCTCCTTTCCTCCCCTAGCAGTGCCCAGTGAGTGCTGATCTCACCCTTGTGCTGATGTGACCAGTGTTCAGTGCCCACTTATGAGTGAGAACATGCAGTCTTCAGTTCTTTATTTCTGTGATAGTTCACTGAGTATGATGGTCCCCAACTGCATCCAAGATGCTGTGAAGTCCACGATTTTGCTCTTCTTTATGGTTGTGTAAGGTTCCATCGTGTATATGTACCATGTTTTCTTTATCCAGTCCACTTTCAGTGGGCAACAGGGTTGGTTTCGTGTTTTTGTTATTGTGAATAGTGCAGCAATAAACATGCATGTGCAGGTGTCTTTTGGTAAAGTGGTTTATATTCCTCTGGATATATGTCCAGAGAGGGATTACTGGATTGTATGAAAGATCAATTTTTAGTTCTTTGAGAAATCGACACACTGCTTTCCAAATAGAATGAACCAGCTTATGTTCCCACCAACCCTGTAGAAACGTTGCCTTTTCTCTGTAGCCATGCAAGCATCTGTTGTTTTTTTGACTTATTAATGATAGCCATCCTTACTGGAGTTAGGTGGTATCTCGTTGTTGTATTGATTTGCATTTCTGTAATGATTAGATATCCATCAAATTACCAACATCATTCTTCACAGACCTGGCAACAACAGTACAGAAATTAATATGGAAACAGAAAAGAGCACAAATGGCCAAAACAATCCTCAGTAAAAGGAACAAAGTAGGAGGTATCACACTTCCAGACTTGAAACTTTATTACAAAGTAACCAAGATGGCATAGTATTGATACAGGAATAGGCACATAAACCAATGGAATAGGACAGATAGTCAGGAAGTAAAATCATAATCTCTCAAACAACTCATCTTTAATAAGGCCACCAATCATGATCATTGGAGGAAGAAGACCATATTTAGCAAATAGTGCAGGGGACACTGACTTAGCAGATGCAGAAGAACGAAACAGGATCCCTACTTATCACCATATATAAAAATCAACTCTAAATGGATCAAGGAACTGAATGTAAAACCTCAAACTATAAGAAACCTATAGGAAAATATAGGTAACATCTTTCTGGACATCAGAGTAGGCAGTGAATTCATGACCAAGACCTCAAAAGCAAATGCTACGAAAGCTAAGGTAGATAGGTGGGACCTCATCAAACTGAAAGGCTTTTACACAGCAAAAGAAATCATCAAGAGAGTAACGAGACAAGACACAGAATGGAAAAAAAAATTTGCAAATTATGCATCTGACAAAGATCTAACATTTGGGATCTACAAGGAACTCAAACAAAGTGAAAGAAGGAAAAACAGCCTCATTGAAAAGTAGGCAAAGGCCATGAACAGACACTTCTCAAAAGATGACATACAAGCAGCAACAGACACGTGAAAAAATATTCAACAATTTTTGACCAAAAATGACATGACCCCTATGCCCCACCCTCCCTATTCACCTGGTCTTACTCCAAGTGACCTTTTTATTTCTCCAGATGAAAAAGTTTTCAAAGGGAAACGTTTTGCTCATGTGAAAGAGGTGAAACAAAAAATGGCAGAAGCACTGAAAGGCGTCAATGTTGACAAGTTCAAAAACTGTTTTGAGCAGTGGAAAAAGTGTTTTGATTGACGTATTGCATCAAATGGCGAGTACTTTGAAGGTACCTGAAGTTTAAACATATAAAAATAAATACATAGTTTTCTTTATTTCCTTCCTTCCTTCCTTCCTTCCTTCCTTCCTTCCTTCCTTCCTTCCTTCCTTCCTTCCTTCTTTCTGTTGGAGTCTCACTTTGTTGCCCAGGCTGGAAAGCAGTGGCACACTCACAGCCAACACAGTTGACCTGCTGGGCTCCGGTGATTCTTCCGCCTCAGCCTTCCAAGTAGTTGGAACTACAGGCACATGCTACCATGCCCAGCTAATTTTTTATTTATTGTAGAGATTGAGGTTTAGCCAAGTTGCCCAGGCTGGTCTTGAACACAACTTTTTAATAAATAAATTCCAGGTTTTTTGGTACCCCCCATATTGATGTTAATAATTTTTTATTTTTATAATTTATTTTCCTATCTTATATTTTATTTTAATACCTGCTGATGAGGAATTGGATTGCTTCTACCTCTTGACTATTGTGAATAATGCTACTATGACCATAGATGTGCAAATATTTCTCTTTTGTTTTTTTAATCGAAGTCTCACTCTGTCACCCAGGCTGGAGTACAGTGGCACACTCACAGCCACCATGGCCTCAACCTGCTGGGTTCAGGTGATCTTTCTGCCTCAACTTTCCACATAGCTGGAACTATAGGCGTGCACCACCATGCCTGGCTAATTTTTTGATTTATTGTAGAGACAAGGTGTCGCTATGTTGTCCAGGCTTGTCTCGAACTCATGGGTTCAGGCAATCCTCTCGCTTCTGTCTCCCGAAGAACTAGGATGACAGGTGTGAGCCACCATGCCTAGTGCAAATATTTCTTCAAGACTCTTATTTCAGCCAGGCTCGGTGACTCAGCCTGTAATCCCGCGCCTTGGGGGGCTGAGGTGAGTGAATTGCCTGAGCCCGTGGGTTCGAGACCTGCCTGGGCAATTTGGTGAGACCTCATCTCTACAACAAACCAAAAAATTAGCCGGGCGTGGTAGCGCGGGCCTGTAGTTCCAGCTACTTGGAAGGCTGAGGCAGAAGGATCGCTGGAGCCCAGCAGGTCGAGGCTGTGGTGGCCGGGGACAGCCACTGCACTCCAGTCTGGGCGACAGAGTGAGGCTCCAACTCAAAAAAAAAAAAAAAAAAAAGACTCTTATTTCAGTTCTTTTGAGTATATAACCAGAAGTGGAATTACTGGATGATGTGGTAACTTTATTTTTAATATTTTGAGGAATCATCATACTGTTTTGCTCGTTGGCTGCACCATTTTACATTCCCAGTCACAATACACAAGTGTTCCAATTTCTCCACATCCTCGGTAACATGTTCTTTTCATTCTTTTTTTGATCTTTTTTTTTTTTTTTTTTTTTTTGAGTTGGAGTCTCACTTGGTCGCCCAGACTGGAGTGCAGTGGCCGCTCCCGGCCACCGCAGCCTCGACCTGCTGGGCTCCGGCGATCCTTCTGCCTCAGCCTTCCGAGTAGCCGGAATTACAAGCGCATGCTACCACGCCCGGCTGATTTTTTTGATTTATTGTAGAGATGAGGTCTCGCAGCCTAGGCGGGTCTCGAACCCGCGGGCTCAGGCAATCCACTCATCTCAGCCTCCCAAAGCGAGAGATTACAGGCTGAGCCACCGAGCCCGGTTTGGTCTTTTTTTATAGTAGGCATCCTAATGGGTAGGAAGTGATCTCTCATTGTCAGTTCTGATTTGCATTTCCATGATGATTGGTGACACTGAGTGTCTTTTCATGTGTTTGTTGTTCATTAGCATACCTTCTTAGGAGAAATGTCCGTTCAAGACTTTCACCTATTTTTTTTAACCAGGTTGTTTGGGGTTTGTCATTGAGTTGTAGGAGTTCTTTATATATAATGGATATTAACCCCTTCTCAGATACATGAGTTGCACATATATTCTCCAATTCTGTGTGTTGCGTCTCCACTCTGTTGATTGTGATGCACAGAAGTGTTTTTTTATTTTGAAGTAGTTTGATTTATCTACTTTTTTCTTTTGTTGCATGTCTTTTGATTTAATGTCTGAGAAACCATTGCCAAATCCATTGTCATGATGATTTATCCTTATGTTTTCTTCTAAGAATTTTATAGTTTTAGCCCTTAAATTTAGATATATAACCTATTTTTAGTTAATTGTTGTTCATGTGTTAGGTAAGGGTCCAACTTCATTCTTTTGCACTTGGATATCTAGTTTTACCAGGACCATTTGTTGAAAAGAGTCATCATGTCTCTGTGAAATTATCGTGGCACTCTTGTTGAAAATCATTTGATAATATATGTGAAAGTTTATTTCTGGGCTCTCTATTCTATTCCATTGGTCTATTTGTCTGTCTTTATGCCAGTGTCATGCTGTTTTGATTACTGTAGCTTTGCAGTAGGTTTTGATGTTTCTTACAATTGATACATTAGCTTATACAATTAATTGTGGTTTATAGTCTGAGATGAGTATTATTTTTATTTTTGTCAAATCACATTGGGACTGGAAAACCACTCATAATGGGAGGGTTATCCCCTAGAAATCAGTGAACACTACAAATCTGGGATTTTCTCTGCACCCCGAAGAGGGTTGTTAAGCATTGACCAGCAAACCATGGTTTCAGTCTCTACACTTTTAATTGCTTTTGAATTTTATTAACAGTACCTTATACTACAAATTTCTCATTCTTGAGTATTTTGCTTTCAATTGTAATAAAAATTTATGATACATATATGCAAAGTGCATATTATATATTCAAATAATTCAAGGTGGATATTTGAGAAACATACTTCCTGAACTCTTGTGCAATTTATGAATGACAACTTGGCTAGATTAAGAATTCTGCCTTTCAGCCGGGCTCAGTGGCTCAGCCTATAATCCTGCGCCTTTGGGAGGCTGAGGTGAGTGGATTGCCTGAGCCCGCCTGTTCGAGACCCGCCTGGGCAGTGAGACCTCATCTCTACAATAAATAAATAAATAAAAAATCAGCCGGGCGTGGTAGCGCATGCCTGTAATTCCGGCTACTTGGAAGACTGAAGCAGAAGGATTGCCAGAGCCCAGCAGGTCGAGGCTGA
>NW_007258433.1:603580-618356 GCF_000164805.1 Carlito syrichta | reverse complement strand
CGGCCACTGCACTCCAGTCTGGGTGACAGAGTGAGACTCCAACTAAAAAAAAAACCAAAAAAACAATTCTGCCTTTCAAGTCTCTATATCTACTATGGTATTTCTCTTGGAATTTAATGTTGCTGAGAAGTCTGAAGGTACCTTGATTCTTATTCCATTTTTGCCTGAATCCATGTAGAATTTTTCTCTCTATTCTTAAGGTAAAAATGTTGTCAGAAAAAGTCTAAATATGTGTCTTTCCCATTAATTTTACCTGGAATGTGATAGGTATTCATAACCTGTGAACCAGGTCCTGTTTCAGCTGTGGAAATTTTTTCAGTTCAATTTTTTTTTTTCTAATTGGATTTGATGATTGCTTACATTTTATTCTTTCTTGGTTATTCTTAGAAAACCTGTAATCTATAGGTAGGATCTCCTTTCCCCCTTCCCTGTTATTTTTCATATTCATCTCTGTAGTTTCGTTCTCTACACTCTTTTTTAAAAAGTTGATTTGTGTTTTAAGCTGAGGTGAAACCCACATGTAATAAAATAAACCATTTTAAAGTGTACATTCACGATGCTGTCCAACCACCCCTTTTATCTTGTTCCATAAAGTTTTTATCATTCTAAAAGAAAATCCTGTACCGAGTAACAGTTACTCTCCATTTCCTCCTTTCCCCCAGCTCCTGGCAACTACCAAGATGTTTTCTGTTTCTGTGGATTGATCTAATCTGGATATGTCATACAAATGGCATTATATAATATGTGAGCTTTTGTGCTAGGGATTTTTCACTTAACATAATGTTTCCAAGATTCATCCACACTGAATTTGAATTACTATCTGGAAGTCACTTGTTTTTTGTCTGAAAAAAACTTCCTTTATTATTTATTCTTAGTTGGACTGGCTAGGAACAAATTTCCTCAGCTTTTGTTTCTCTGACAATGTCTTTATTTTGCCTTCAGTTTTGAAAAGTAGCTTTGCTGAACATAGGATTTTTGGTTGACAGTTTTTTTTCCCTTCCAGTGCTTTGAATATGTTATTCCACTGTCTTCTGTCCTCCCTTGTTTCTGCTGAAAAGTAAGTGTTAATCTTGCTGTGGCTTCCTTGTAAATATGAGTCATTTTTCTCATGCAGCTTTCAAGATTTTCTTTGATTTTCAGCGTTTTTACTACAAAATATGTTAATAGATTTCTTTGAGCTTATCTTAGAGTTCATTGATCTTCCTAGATGCCTAGGTTAGTGTTTTTTTTTTTTTTTGCAGTAAATTTGGGAGTGTTCAGCCAATACTTCTTCAAATATAATTTTTGCTCCTTTCTCTCCTCTCCTTCTGATACTGTTTTTTTTTTTTTTTTGAGTTGGAGTTGGAGTCTCATTCCCCCCGCCCAGGTTGGAGTGCAGTGGCTTGCTCATGGCCACACCAGCATTGAACTGCTGGGCTCTAGTGATCCTTCCGCCTCAGCCTTCCAAGTAGTCAGAACTACAGGCGTGCACTACCAAGCCCGGTGAATTTTTGATTTATTGTAGAGACGAGGTCTCGCCAAGTTGCCTGGGTGGGTCTTGAACCCGTGAGCTCAGGCAATCCACTCGCCTAGGTCTCCCAAAGTGCTAGGTTTACAGGCTGAGCCACCAAACCTGGCCTCTGATACTCTTATTATGCATTTGTGGTATGCTTAATGATGTCCCATATTTTGCCGAAGCTCTGTTCATTTTTCTTTATCTTTTTCTCAGATTGTATAATCTCTATCAACCTGCCTCCAAATTTGCTATTTTTTTCCTTCTGCCAGCTAAAATCTACTGTTTGTCCTCTTCAATGTATTTTTAATTTGTTATTGTGTTTTTGACTCAGGAATTTACAATTTGTCCTTTTAAAAATAATTTCTCTCTTTATTGATATTCTCTACTTGGTATGAATGGCATCCTAACTTCCTTTACTTCTTTAAGCATGGTTTCTCTTAGTTTTTGTTGTTGTTGTTGCGTTTGAGTTGGAGTCTCACTCCATTGCCTAGACTGGAGTGCAGTGTCATGCTCACGGCTACTCCTGCATAGATCTGCTGGGCTCAGGCAATCCTTCCGCCTCAACCTTCCAAGTAGCCGGAACTACAGGTGCACGCTACCACACCCAGTTAATTTTTTGAATTATTGTAGAGATGATGTCTTACCATGTTGCCCAGGCTGGTCTTGAACCCACAGGCTCAGGCAATCCTCTTGCCTCGGCCTCCCAAAGTGTGGGATTGTAGGCTTGAGCCATCCTGCCCGGCCTCTCAGTTTTTTAACAGACAGTTTCTGCTGTCTGCTTTCTTCCTAGATGCATGCTTGAGTCGCGCCTCCCTGTTTCTTTGTAGGTTTCATAACTTTTTGTTAGAACCTGGACATTTTAGATAACACATTGCAGGAACTCTGGGAATTGATCCTCCCCCTCTGAGGCTTGTTGTTGTTTTGTTTCCTTATTTGTTTAGTGACTAGCTGGATTACTTCAGAGAAGTCCATTTCTCCCCACAGTGTCAAGCCTCTGATGTTGTAACTCAGGGAGCACAGATTTGGGCATACCTAAACACTAAATATTTTATGCACCCCCCTCTCATCTATTCTTTACTTGGCCAGAGTAATTCTTTTAGAAGGGAAGTTAAGTCATTGTCCTGCCCTGCGCGATAACCTCAGTGTTTCCCTACATCATTCAGAGTAAAAGCAAGATCCTGACTGTAGTTTAAAGCTCTAAGCCATCTGGCCCCTATTGCTTCTCTAAACTCATCTCATCATCCTGCAGCACCCACCTCCACGCTTTCTCTGTACCAACCACACTGCCCAACTGCTCCTTGCATGCTCCAGATACATCGGTACACTATTGTTGACGTAATAAGCTGCCACAGTCTTGGTGGCTTAAAGCAACACAGATTTAATGTCTTACATTATGAAGGTCAGAAGTCAGAAATGAGAGAGCAATGCTTCATTTCTTCTGGATACTCTAGGGGAGGATCTGCTTTCTTTCCATTTGTAGCTTCTAGAAACCACCAGCCTTCCTTCGTTTATGGTCCTTTCTCCATCTTCAAAGCCAGCGGTGCTTAGATAGTACCTGGCACACTGCAAGTGCTACATAAGCGTTTGTTTTAGTACAGCAGGACAATATCTAAAAAGTAAGATTTGTTCATTTAATGCCACTCTCTTCAACAGTTAAAATAAGTCATTTCTCATATGAATGGAAGTATTTCAAATATGCTGTATTGAGTGAGTAAAGCAGGATGCAAAGGATACATACTGTATAACATCTTTTATGTACTTTTAAAAACAAAAGCAATAGTTCAGATTGTTGATGAATGTAATAATATATAATAAAAGCACAAAGTGAAAATAATGCATGAAAACGTCACAGCAGTGTGAAGAAAGAGAAAGAAAGAAGGACTTCAGGTACAGCTATATTTTTCTTTGAAAAAATATTTCAATCATCTTTTTTTTGAGTTGGAGTCTCACTCCGTTGCCCAGGCTGGAGGACAGTAGCATGCTCCTGGCCACCCCAGCGTCAACCTGCTGGGCTCTGACAATCCTTCTGCCTCAGCTTTCCAAGTAGCTGGAATTACAGGCACACGCTACCATGCCCGGCTAATTTTTAAATTTTTTTGTAGAGACGAGATCTCACCATGTTGCTCAGGCTGGTCCTGAAAATCACTTTTTTAAAAACAGAAACATATGAAGCGAACAAGGTGAAATATTAGTTTCTGCTTTGTCTTGCTGATAATATAGGTGTCATGTTATTCTTTGACTCACATGTTTAAACTGTTTCTTAATTGGAAATGAGAGTGTTTTAGAAGAGGCAGGGGTTGGAAGTTTTGTATGTAGTGGTCTTTGTTGTCCGGTGTTGTCTAGGTGATCAGGGTTCTGTTGGCTTTCACCTGATGTCAAGTAGGTAGAGCTCCTTTCTCTGAGGTCATTCACTGGCACCAAAGGAGACGGCTTCTCCCTGCCGCCAGCATGGTGGTGATGATGGGCAACCTACCACTAGGGCTTTGCACAACCTCCTGACAGATCTGGCTGCTTCTGTCATCGCTCTCTCTATTCTCCAGATGGCATCCAGAGGGATCTTTTTAAAAAGGAAATCAAGTGACTTCCCATCTCCTTTGGAATCCAGTCTCAAGTTCTCATCATTATCTTCAAATCTTGCAGGATCAGGTCCCCCTCTGCCTCTTCCACCTCATTTCCTGCTGTCTCCCTGGGTCACTGTCTACCTGGCTCCATTGGCTTCCTTGCTGCTTCTTAAGCAGGCCAAGAGTGCTCCTATCTTCACAGCCTTTGACAGTCAGAATTCTTGGCAAGGTTCGTCTGCTCCGTGCAAGTTTCTGCTTCCATATCATCTCCTCTGAGATGTTCCCTGACCTCATTCCTAAGGTAGACATCCTGCCGCTCTATCCCATTGTCTATTTGAGTTTCCTCAAGTACTGCCTGCACTTTTCGTAGATATCTTAAAATATATTTACCTATTGCCCGTCTGCCCAACTAGAACGCAGGCCCCATGAGATCAGTGTTTTTGCCTGTCTGGTTCCCTGTCAAATCCCCTAAGAGTATCTGACACAAAGTTGCACTCAATAAATATTTGCTGAAGGACTGGTTAAGAGCAGGGCAGAAGTCCCCATGGTTGTGCACCTTGTTTTCCCGCCTTCAACCCCATACCCACTGGCTTCATTTGGTACCTCTGAGAAGCAACATCTCTACAGGGGATTCCTTGTCCCAGAAGGGTCTTCTCAGGTTGGATAAGGGGACCAGTGCTCAGATCATTCTCGGCACTTCTGTTCCCGTCTTACACCACCCCCACCCCTTCCCTCTGTCGTCCCAGGCACTCTCGGGGGGGCTTTGTGGGGCAAGTTAATTCACTCCATGGCCTATGTATTTACCATTTGTGGTGTTTTTCTTTTCTTTTTTTTTTTTTTGAGTTGGAGTCTCACTCTGTCACCCAGACTGGAGTGCAGTGGCCGCTCCCGGCCACCGCAGCCTCAACCTGCTGGGCTCCGGCGATCCTTCCACCTCAGCCTTCCAAGTGGCCGGAATTACAGGCATGCGCTACCACAACCGGCTGATTTTTTGATTTATTGTAGAGATGAGGTCTCGCTGCCCAGGCGGGTCTCGAACCCGTGGGCTCAGGCAATCCACTCACCTCAGCCTTCCAAAGGCGCGGGATTACAGGCTGAGCCACCGAGCCCGGCTTGTGGTGCTTTTCCAAGTCAGCTCCATCCTCTTTCCATTCTCCAAACATCTTCTGAAATCTTGGGCCTGCAGTTGGTCTCTCCTCCCTTTACATTGTGGGTTTGTTTGTTCTATTCTCTCATTATCATTTGAGCAGGATTTTTTGAAGGTGGGTAATCAACTACTGTGCAGGACTGGAAGCCCCAAGCAGTTCTTTTTCCACAACTATCTGGGTGTAGCTTAGAGACTGCTTGAATGACCATCCCTGAGTCCACCACATCTGTAATGAGTAGGTAAACTTCCGTGCTATTAGACCACTCTTAATTTTTGCTTGTGTCTGGTAACAGAGAGGCTGGCTTAGTCTCCCATCAGTCCATTTTATGAGGTGGGTAGATAAGAAATTGGCAGTTTTATTTTCATGAATAAACTTTATTTTTGAGTACTTTTGGGTTTAGCAGAAAAACTGAATACAGGATTCCCACATATCCCCTCAGCCCCCTCATTTCCTGTTTTATTAACATCCTGCATTAATGCGATAGGCTAATGTTACGATGGGCTAGCCAACACGGATACTCTATTCCTAACTAAAAACTACAGCTTACATTAGGTTTCACTCTTGACCTTGTATATTCTGTGAACTTGGACAAATGTGTAATGACATGTCTCAACCATAACAGCATCATGCAGAGTAGTTTCACTGCCCTAAAAATCTTCTGTGCTCGTGGTGTGTGTGTGTGTGTGTGTGTGTGTGTGTGTGTGTACGTGCATGCCTAGAGGGGTGCAGCAACTCTCTCCGGGACCCCCCAGGGACACTTCTCCCTGGACTGCACTTGCAGGTCCCTCCACAGTGAGAAAAATATATGGTTTCCAAATCTGTAAACTCTCAGTGGCAACTCCAGAGATTTGTTTTAGACATAGATTCAGCTATCAAGTGGTCTCATTTTCCTCAAGGAGTTCTGGCAACCAAATTCCCAAGAAGCCCTGAGGAATACAGGAAAGGCCTAGCTGACACCTTTGAGAGAGCGTCTTCCTTCTGAGGGTTGCAAATTAGAGTGTGGACTTCCCAGCTAAGTACCCTTCTCCAGAATACCAACACCACTTTCACAATAACTTCTAGAATGAAGAACTCAGAGAAGTTTACCCCAGAAAGGTTTGAAGCACTTGTCAAAAAAAGTACGTCTCACCACTGTGCTCTCAGTTTCTTGAATGTAGAAGAGAGAAAAGCAAAACACAAAGCCAAACAGAAACATCAATGAAAAAGAGAAAACAAAAAAGTGTACAGTAAAAATCTGCATGTGAAACAAACAAACAAAAAATCCTCTGTGCTCGCTTATTCTCCACCCCTCAGCACCCAATTCCGGATCTTTTTACTCTCTCCTAAGTTTTGCCTTTTCTAGAATGTCATGTAATTGCGATCATATCGTATGCAGCCTTTTCAGACTGAGTTCTTTCACTTGTTGATATGCTTAACTTTCCTCCATAGTTTTTCACGGCTTGATAGCGCATTTCTTTTTAGTGCTGAATAATATTCCATTGTCTGAGTGTACCACAGTTTGTTTATCCATTTTCCTGCCGAAGGACATATTGGTTGCTTCAAAGGTTTGGCAGTTATGGATAAAGCTTCTGTAAACATTCAGGTGCATTGGGTAAGTACCAAGGAGCATGATTACCGGGTCCTGTGGTAAGAGCAGTTTGGTTTTCAAAATTGATTGTGAGAGTTTCATTTAGCTGCTGTTTTGTACACTTGTGCTTCCCTTGGAGTCTGGGTCACTTCAACCCTTACATTGCCAATATTTAGAAAAATATATTTCTTCTTAAAATTAACAAAGGACGTAAACGCTGATTTTTAGAGCTCACTCTAATTACATCTTTATATTTTTTGCATAGTATTTGCGATTCTCAACTTCGGTCTGGTTGAGATTTTCCACCCTTTAGATTTATCGTGGCCTTATGACTCTGCAGATCTCACGTGCTCTGTGGACTCTCACAGGCACTCATTTTTTGATGCACAAAGCATGGCGTTTTGACTAGTGAGGGTTCTTTGCTTTATTTAGCAAGATCGCACACATTTTGCAAAACATTCTCTGGCAACCACTAGGTGTGCCGTCTTGATTTTCCCTGTCTTAACATGGAATCAGTGACTTTCAAGGGTTTCTGACCCCTATTGGTGAAGAGGATTATTAAAGACCAAAATCTAGGCCTTGGGGTTCCCTATGAGTCCAGGCTGCAGGTAGGTAATAAAGGAAATAGGGACTGCCCCAGTGCTCCTGTAAATGACAGGACTGGAAACCCTTTTAGAGTGTGTGAGCAAATTTGATATTTCTCATTGAACTAAGCCATTCTTTTTCATTAAAATTTTTTTGAGTTGGAGTCTCACTCTGCCGCCCAGGCTGTAGTGCAGTGACACGCCCACGGCCACCGTACCCTCGACCTGCTGGGCTCCGCCGATCCTTCCGCCTCAGCCTTCCAAGTAGCTGGAACTACAGGCCCACGCTACCATGCCTGGTTAATTTTTGATTTATTTTAGAGACAAGTTATCCCCATGTTGCCCAGGCTGGTCTCGAACCCACGGGCTCAGGCAATCCTCTCGCCTCGGTCTCCCAAGGTGCTGGAATGACAGGCTGACCCACTGCACCCGGCCTTAGTTTAATTCTTAAAAAATTTTTAGATTCAGAGGATACCAGCGCATGTTTGTTTCATGGGCATATTGTACACTGGTGGAGATTGAGCTTCAGGTAGCCCCAGTCTCCAGATCGTAAACATTGTACCCAATAGGCAACTTCTGAACCCTCACCCTCCTCCTTACCCCCCTTTAGTGTCCCCAGTGCCTATTATTTCCATCCAGCTACCACATAGAAGTGAGAACATGCAGTGTTTGGTTTTCTGAGTTAGTTCACTTAGGATGATGATCTCCAGCTCCTTCCATGTTGTGGCAAAGAACACGTTTTCATTCTTGTTTATAGCTGCATAATATTCCGTGGTGTATATCTACCCCATTTTCTTTATCCAGTCAACCGCTGATGAGCACTTAGGTTGTTATTTCCATGACTTTGGTATTGTGAATAGTGCTGCAATGAACATATGAGTGCAGATTTCCTTTTAACATAATTACTTATTTTCCTTTGGGTAGATTCCCAGTAGTGGGATTGCTGGGTTGAACGGTACCATCAAAAAGTGGGCAAAGGCACTTCTCAAAAGAAGACAAACAAATGGCCAACAAACATGAAAACATGCTAAACATCATTAATCACCAACGAAGTGCAAATTAAAAATTAAAAACCACAATGAGCTATCACCTCGAACCAGTCTGAACGGCTACGGTTAAAAAGTCAAAGAACAACAGATACTGGTGCAAATGGGGAGAAAAGGCAACAATCATACACTGTTGGTGGGAATGTAAATTGGTTCAACCTCTATGGAAAACAGTTTGGAGATCTTGCAAAGAACTAAGCCATTCTCCATTTGGTTCTAATACCAAACTATTTTTAAAGTGAAGTTTTGCTTCCTTTGAACTCAAGTAGATTTTTAAATATTGTCCCTTCCAAAATAAACTTAGAGATGCTTCGTATCAGTTCGGTACCTTTAATCATCTCCTTAGAAGTTGCCTTTTTCCAGTGTTTCAAGCTTAATTAATTGCAACACATTTGCACAAACCATACAGCCTCAAGTCACAGCTCATTGGCAGAGGGTACACTTGCCTATGAAAGCAGAGGGTTTGATCCACACATGATGAAGCAGAATTACTCATGGTCAACAGAAATAACATTCAGTTGGAGTGGCCATTACAAATAAATTTTCCTGTAATTGGCCTCTCTTTTGTGGTCTGTGGGAAGGATTTAATCTCTGAACATGTAAAGCTTTTCTCAGTTTCTCTCTTCCTCCTCCCCCTAAATCTCTCAGAGATTTTTTTTGCTGTAGGCCAGTCCCCAGTTGCTAGGAAACCTTGTCTTCCTGGGGGAGGGGTGTGTTGGTGTGTCACCCATATGTGGAATGCCTTCTGTGTTTAATCTCTTATGCAGGTCATATGTTTCTATTCACGCCTGCGAGAAAATGGTTTATTTTCATTTTTGATCTCTTTATATGAAGGGGACATAAAAACCCTGCAATTATCTTTTGGAGGGCGGACCCTTGCAGTACAGATGTCCCCCCTAGGTAAGTGTTCTAGGAACCCATTGGCATTAGTGTACGAGTAAGCGTTGTTGTGAGAGGCTGCATTTGGCTTTAGTGAACTTTTTTTTGGAGATTCTTTCAACGCATTTGTCCGTTTCATCATGGGTGATGTACAAGCACACCTGCCCACACCGTGCCCAGCGTTCAGAAATTTGTGATCAAAAATGACTTGACCCCATATCCCACCCTCCCTATTCACCTGATCTCACCCTGAGCGACTTTCTTTTTGTTTCCTCAGATGGAAAAAAGTCCTCATAGGGAGACATTTTGCTGATGTGGAAGAGGTGAAACAAAAAATGGCAGAAGCAGTAAAAAGCATCGACGAGGTCAAAAACTGCTTTGAGGAGTGAAAGAAGCATCCTGATAGGTGTGTTGCATAAAATGGAGAGTACTTTGAAGGTGACAGAAGTTTAATCACGTAAGAATAAGTACACCATTTTTTATAAGTAAATTCCAGGTATTTTGTGTCCCCCTTTGCACACAGAGTGCAACAAATTCTCAAGGAACATCTTTCTAGATCCACTGTTCTGAATGTCCTAGAAGCCCCCTTAGAATTCCCGGGCTGCCACATCAATGCCCTGAATCTGAGGGGCCTTGTCCTTTTTTCTTTCTTATCATTTTCCAAATACCATTGTGCTCTCCCTGAGTCATAGCGAGCATAGGAAGGTTTTGAAATGGCTGCCATCAGAAAAACCCTGCCACCAGATTTTAAAGAAGGAAAATCTTTCCTTCATTAAAGGACATGGCTGTGTCACTGGGCCAGCCAGTTGCCAGGAAGCACACCAGCCTCTGCTCCTTGGAGCCTCCCTGTCCTGCCTGAGTGGAGCAGTCTGAAAGATGGGCTATGCTGAGCAGGAGAGGGGCCCCTGTCATCTCCCCTCTTGGCACAGAGTAGAGAGGCTGCCAGCCCAGCCCAGGGCATCCTTTCTGTGTGACCCCTTTGTTAGCAGTGAATTCCTGTACCCCTATCCTGGACAGAACGATCTGAGACAACCATAGCAGGTTCATCTTCTGGCATCTGTAGAGGTTGAACTTCCCGTTCAGTGTTCAGGCCTGAGTTCAGGGTGCTCCCGCTGTAGCCTGGTTCCTCCCTGGTGGCCCCACTGGATGAGATGGTCTCCTCGCCCATCTACTGCACCAGGCAGAGACCTGTAGGGCATCCGGGAAGCACTGTGTTTCCCACTGCCTGCCACCCTTCACCACAGTGTGCTGAAGAGCTCTCAACACTCCTCCTTGCTCCACTTGGACCTCCACGCCCCTGGTCGTGTTCCCACTCCTGCACCCAGCCCCATCTGACAGCCCTCCCACGGCCCTCTCTGGGCCGGCTGTTCACTCCACGAGGGAGTGAGCTGGGACAGCGTTCGGTCCCGAGGTGACAGCGATAAACTCCCGGTTCTGGTTTTGTGGAGGGGAGAGAGGGACAATAAGCAAATACTTCCGTGCCAGGTGGGAACAGTGTTGTGTAGAAGACAAACCAGACTAGAGGGATGGGGTGACAGTGGCAGACAGGGGTGAGGCGGGTCCTGTTTCATTTCAGGCGGTCAGAGGCACCGAGGTCAGGTCTGAGCAGAGACTGAGGCAGTGAAGGAGTCAGCTGTGCTGAGCACGGGGGGCAGAGGAGTGTCAGAGACTGGGGAAAACAGACGCAAAGGCACGGGGGTCAGGAGCATGCTTGGTTTGCTGTGGAACTGCTGGGAGGCCAGTGAGTGCCAGGAGTGGTGGAGAGGCCAGAGAGGTAGGCAGGGGCTGTGGAGACCCCGGGAAGAGCTTTGGATTGAATTCCAAGTGCAGTGGGAACCTTCAGAGGTTTTGAGAACGGTGTCACTCTCATCAGATAATCAGAGGGAGGGAGGGAGGGCCCATGCAGGGAGAAGTTAGGGAGACGGGGAAGTCAGGAGGCTGTGGTAATTGTGCAGGTGAAGGGGGTGGATGGTTGACAACAAGGAGGTAGTAGGGGTGGTGAGAAGAAATGGATTCTGAATATATCCACCTGGATTTCCATCTAAACCAAGTCCATAATCCAGCCAGCCTAAACTTTAAAACATCAAAAATGAAAATGGGGCCGGGCTCGGTGGCTCAGCCTGTCATCCCAGCACTTTGGGAGGCCACAGTGAGTGGATTGCTTGAGCCCGCGGGTTCGAGACCAGCCCGGGCAACTTGGTGAGACCTCGTCTTCACAGTCAAGTAAAAAATAGCCGGGCATGGTAGCGTGCGTCTGTAGTTCTGGCTACTCGGAAGGCTGAGGTGGAAGGATCGCTGGAGCCCAGCAGGTCGACGCTGGGGTGGCCGTGAGTGTGCATACCACTGCACTCCAGCCTGGGTGAAGGAGTGAGACTCCAACTCCAAAAAAAAAAAAAGAAAGAAAATTGGATCATGCCACATCACTCCCTTGATTGAGTGAGGATGCCTACCAACACTCTGGCCACAGGGTCATCGTATGGGGGAGTGGACCCCCACCAGGGAAGCCATAGAAACCTTATCATTAGTCCTAATCTAGAACAGCATGCAGAGATGTCTCCAGTTCCAGGGGCTGAAGACAAGATGTCCTGGCTCCATTCTGCAACCACTGGAACTGCCACTAGCTGGTAAGGACAGACAGGAAAGGCAAACAACTCTGAAGGTCGGTGCATTTACGGCCTTGGCTTGGACATGATACTGACCAGAAGATACTCAGTTTCCAGTGACATGCATATGTTTTACTAGTTTTGAATGACCAATATCAAAGCACCCATGGTGGTTTCACCAATGATCTAAAAACATTTTCAACTACTTTGTTGTTTAATAACATCTTACTACCCATGAGGGAACCAGTGATGTTCCAACAATGGAGAGTCCAAGAGGGGATGCCGATTTCAAGATACGGGTTGGGGGTCGGACACGGACTAGTTAGTGACTGTGAGATACGGGTTGGGGGTCGGACACGGACTAGTTAGTGGCTGTATGATTTGGGGCACATCACTTAATATTTGTGAGACCCAAGTTTTGTTTCAAGGGTGAAATAAATATCTAGCTTCCCAGTACGGTGCCTGCATGCTCTTAGGTATTCAATAATGGTAGCCTGCCCAGAATTATTTTTAACATAATTGGCCTATTTCGTCCTTTAGCACAATAACAACTATTCCTAGAATTCCCAACTTCTATTTTGATTTCCTATTAACACTTGGATATACCATAATTAATATAATGTCGATCAGAGAACCATCAACCACTCAGCCTAACATTCACCCTATCCTCAAGTATTCATAGGACTAGGATGAGTTTTAGGACTGGTTCATAATGGTATCTGCTTCCCTGGTATGATGACAGGAACACAGGCGGCCCAAGACACCTTTCCAACCAGCTTAGTGATGCTTAAAAGGTGGAATCAGGGGTGACTTTATTTAGCTTTGTTTTATCTCATTTAATACTCTTGGATTAAGCCTTTTTTTTTTTTTTTTTGAGTTGGAGTCTCACTCTGTTGCCCAGACTGGAGTACAGTGGCTGCTCCCGGCTACTGCAGCCTCGACCTGCTGGGCTCTGGTTATCCTTTCGCCTCAGCCTTCCAAGTAGCTGGAACTACAGGCTCGCACTACCACACCCGGCTAATTTTTTGATTTATTGTGGAGATGAGGTCTCGCCAAGTTGCCCAGGCGGGTCTCGAACCCGCGGGCTCAGGCCATTCACTCACCTCAGCCTCCCAAAATGCAGGATTACGGGCTGAGCCACCGAGCTTGGCTGGATTAAGCCTTATAGTCATTTAATGTGAATGGTTTCATTAGCACTTTTTCTAAAAAGGGAAGGGGTGGGAAAAATGGGTTGAGGCATGTGGGGAAAGTGAGACAGGACACCAGACTGAGTCGAGGTGCTATGGTCTGAATGTGTGTTCCCCTCCCCAAATTCACATATTGAAAACAAATCCTCTGTGTGGGGACTTTGGGGATGTGATTAAGTCATGAGGGCTCCATCTTCATGAGTGGAATTGGTACCCTTATCAAAGAGATGAAGGAGGCATCTGAGGATGCAGCGAGGAGAAGGTACCATCTTTGAGGCACAGAGCAATCCTTCACCAGAAACCCGTTTGCTGGTGGCTTAATCTTGGACTTCTCAGCCTCTAGAACTGTGAGCATTATTTCTGTTATTTATAAATTATCCAGCGTAAGATACTTTGTTGTAACAGTTCAAATGGAGTAAGACACAGGGGGTGACTCACGTGAACTTTGTCTACTACATCCTAAGAACTGGATGGTCTGATGTGAGGTACTCCTTGCTTGTGGTCCTCTGAATTTAAACCTGGAAATGTCTGACCAATGTTTGTGGGCATACAATGAACTTAGCAATTTAGTCTTTAAGCTAGCCAAGATCTTATTTGTATGTTGCTGTTTTGCTTTGTTTTTAGATTAAAGCTACCACTTATCACTATCCCCAAAGAATGTAGATTGAAATAATCTTTCTGGAAAACCATTTGGTAATATATGTCAAGAACTTTTTTTTTTTGAGTTGGAGTCTCACTCCGTCACCCAGACTGGAGTGCAGTGGCTGCTCCCGGCTACCGCAGCCTCGACCTGCTGGGCTCTGGTGATCCTTCCGCCTCCAATTTCCAAGTAGCTGGAACTACAGGCGCACACTACCACGCCAGGCTAATTTTTTTTTTGATTTATTGTAGAGATGAGGTCTCACCAAGTTGCCCAGGTGGGTCTCAAACCCGCAGGCTCAGGCAATCCACTCACCTCAGCCTCCCAAAGCGTGGGATTACAGGCTGAGCCACTGAGCCCGGCTTGTCAAGAACTTTTAAATATTCTTTGACACATTTATTCAACTTCTAGGAGTGGCTTCCAAGGAAATAATCAGAAATGTCGAAAAAAAGTAAAAAACTTTAAATATATATAAAAAAGATGTTCATACTGGTATATATTATAAAGACACACAAAAAGGAAGGAAAATAACATTCCTCTAGAACAGTTAAACAAATTATAACATATCCATGAAATAGTGTGCTACCTAGTATTTCAAAATATGTCAAATAATTCTTGGCCAGGGGCAGTGGCTCACACCTGTAATCCCAGCACTTGGGGAGGCTGAGGTGGGAGGATCTCTTGAGGCCAGGAGTTAAGACTAGCCTGGGCAACATAGCAAGGCCCTGTCTCTACAAAAACATTTTAAAAAGATTAACAGGATATGTTGTCACATGCTTATAGTCCCAGCTACTCAGGAGGCTGAGGAAGGAGGATTCCTTGAGTCCAGGAGTTTGAAGCTACAATGAGCTATGATTGCACCACTATATTCCAGCTTGGATGACAGAGCAAGACCCTGTCTTTAAAAAAAGAAAGAAGCCAGACTTCCGTGCTTTGGGAGGCTGAGGTGAGTGGATTGCCTGAGCTCACGGGTTCAAGACCCGCCTGGGCAGCGAGACCTCATCTCTACAATAAATCAAAAAATTAGCTGGGCGTGGTAGCGCATGCCTGTAATTCCGGCTACACG
>NW_007258433.1:598335-603560 GCF_000164805.1 Carlito syrichta | reverse complement strand
AAAAAAAAAAAAAAAAAAAGAAAGAAAGAAAGAAAAAGAGTTATTGATGACTTGAGAAAATGTTTGTATTATAATGTTAAGTAAAAACAAAACAGGTGTTGAAGCAGCATACAGTGTCACCTTTGTTGAGAGGCCACTGGGTCACAGTAGACACCACTCTTATTCCTCTGTGGCAGGCACTGGGTCACAGTAGACACCTCGCCCAGAATGGGTGAGTGGCCTAGACTTAAATGTGGCCAACATGGCTAGAGTGAGTATGTACTGTTTCTGTTTAGCCAGTGTTCTTTCACCCTTTGTTGGGTTGTTGAAACACTCCTCTGGGGTCTGATTATGGGATGGTGGATACAGGGCTTGGCCTTAATTGGCTAGTGCACTTGTCTACCTGCTTTGGTGATGGAATCTCCAGTGAACATGGGATCAACCCAAACTGGGGATCTCTTAGGACTTTTCTGTCAGGCTTCTTGGGGAAGATGTATTCTGTCATCCCAGCTGCTAAACTGCTGCAGGATAGGAGGCCGGAGCAACTTTCCATGGTATGGCATTTCAGGGAGAATATACCAATAATGGTACTTAATGTATGGATCCAGCAGGGCATGTGTGTGTGTGTGTGTGTGTGTGTGTGTGTGTTTGCACATGTGCGTGTATGCTGTGGTTATGGTCCTGATAATAGCAATGCAAATACACCCATGAATGCATATACCATTTGTGTCCCTCCAAAATTTGTGCTGAAAATCCCCAATGCATTATAGTATTAAGAGGTAGGGCATTTTGGGAAGTGATTAAGTCATGCGGGGTCTGTCCTCATAAGTGAGATTAGTGCCTCTATAAAAAAGCTAGCAGGAGTGAGTTTGTCCTCTTTTGCCCTTTCTACTGCGTGAGGACACAGAAGGTCCCGTCTACGAAGGACAGGACTTCGCCAAACAATGAATCTTCTGGCGCTTCGATCTTGGGCTTCCCAGCCTCCAGAGCTGTAAGAAACAAATTTCTGTTGCTTAAAAACTAGGTCGGGCTCCGTGGCTCAGCTTGTAATCCTGCGCCTTTGGAAGGCTGAGGTGAGTGGATTGCCTGAGCCCGCGGGTTCGAGATCCGCCTGGGCAACTTGGCGAGACCTCATCTCTACAATAAATCAAAAAAATTACCCGGGCATGGTAGCGCGCGCCTGTAATTCCGGCTACTTGGAAGGCTGAGGCGGAAGGATCGCTGGAGCCCAGCAGGTCAAGGCTGCGGTGGCCGGGAGCGGCCACTGCACTCCAGTCTGGGCGACAGAGTGAGACTTCAATTAAAAAAAAAAAACCCAAAACAAAAAAACCCCTACCCAGTCTGCTAATAGCCATTCTGACTGGTGTGGGTCTTAATGTGCATTTCTCTGATTAGGAGTTGACCCACTTTTTTATAGAACACCTTTCCTTAGGGAAAGCCAGATTGAGGGTGTTGTGTTCTCTATAAACAAACAATATCCAGCTAAGATAGGGAGACAAACAGGTACATGATTCTGCATCAGTTAGGGTGTGATCAGAAAAGTAGAACCTTTGTAAGTAGCATGGAATCAGAACTTACTATAGACGATTGTGAGCTGGTGAGAAGTCAGGGAGTTCACGACTGGGACTGACAGGCCTGGCAGGGGGAGGACACGCTGTATACACAGGGACAGCCTGGAGCTCAAGAAGAGACATCTGCCTGGGCTGCCTTCTGCCGCTTAAACTTCAACAATGCAGGCAGTCTGTAGATGAGGTAGGTGCCCCTCATCACAGGGCTGCTCACATCCCGACCCAGGACTTGGGGATGCTGAGGGATGAGGCCCAGGGGGATGGGTGGATCACAGGTTAGGGAGGTGACTGGGTTTCACAGTGCCAGGAACCCCATGTGACACTGTGGAGGGTGATGACTGCCGCTTGAATTCCTCCTCCTAAATCTCACATAACTTTCTCTTGTGTCCAGTTGAGCCCAGAGACTCAACAGGAAAGGCATTCCGGGAAACAACCATCCAGTGTGGCTAATGTGACACAGTATAAAGTCAACAGAACCTGTCCTTGCTTGTAAGGAAAAGGACTGAGGAAAGCTAATGTTTATTGAGTACATTTGGGCCAAGTACTGCGCTCAACGGTTGTTGACAATTTACGCCCTAAGAGGGAGCTGACGGGACCGTGTGTCAGAAAAAAATGGAGAATTCAGAGGGTGAGGCCTGAAAAGCCGCTTCACACCAGCTTCCAGTCACTGCAGCCGAGAGAGACACCCGAAGCTGGGGTGGGGGGGAGAGGGGAGACTCAGCGACCCCTGAGATGCTCTGTGGGGTGTGGTGAGCTTGGGGGGAATCATCTGGGCACCAGGAAAGGAAGAGGTATGGCTGTGACAGACTGATGAGACTTAGGAGATCTGAAGATGGCTAGTGAGATTTTAGGTACTTTAAAATTTGTAAATAACTTGAAAATACGTGTGTATCTTCAGAAATTATTTCACCATGTTTGTTAACTGATGCGTAGATACCATACATAAATGAGTCTGAATGGATCATCTTTGAGGTGAGTATTTTTCTCTTGCTGTTTTTTCCCTTCTCCTTCATCCTCATTCCTTCAAGGAGAAAGCAGTTACTGTGATTTCTGCCCAAAGAGAATATTGCAGCAAGGCTGAAAGCAGAAGTTGCCTGCAAAACATCTCCTTTTCTATCTTATGTGATTTTAATGGAGGAGGAACAAGGTTTGTGTGTCCTGGACCAGCAGGGTATGCAGGACCCCAGGAAAGGGGTACACAGATGAGGACATGGCCAGTGTCAGAAAAGACCCCATGAGGTCGGAGTTACTATTGCTAGTTTACAGCCTGAACACTGAGCCGTGATGATGCTGAGTATCGGGATGAAACTTGCCCATGACTTATGGGACAGATGCCTCTCCCATGGGTTCTGGTCCTGGGAATCTAGCTGGACCAGGGCTTCCACTTCTCCAGGACCAGAATTTCTCGCAATGCAAGCTTCAGGTTTTCATGTCCTCCTCTCCATTTCTTATTTAAATTAAAAGGCACAATGACAGGATAGGTCATTTTGGATAGCTTAATTTTCATATCAATGTTAGGCATGAGATCCAAATAACAGAATTATATCTTCTGGTTCACATTCACCTTGAGGTTGGTTGGGGCTCTCAGATTCTTTTTCCTAATATTTGCTCGTTTGCCTTTTCTATTTTTGTCTCCATAGATGACTGACAAGTAACCTTCAATGGACTAAGTATGGTCAGGATGTAACTGACGAGATAAACGGCACTGGATTTATAGTGAAAAGGAATTTCTTGCCTCTCACTCCTTGAAACCAATTTCAGTCGATTTCCACCCAGTTTTAGTGATATTCATCTCAGTACTGTTTACTTGTCAATCCTAATACTAAGCTCCATTCACTAAAAAAAAAAAGAAAAAGAAAAGAAAAAGAAAAGAAAAAAAGTTCCTTGAGCCTGGAGTGAGTGTCTGCCCTATTCTGTGTATTGGGACACTAATGCTCCACTAGAAAACAAAGTCCCCGCTCTCCTGATCTCCAGTCTGGGCCGTTGGAATGAGTGCTGCAGTTTGCTAACAGCCAGGATAAAGTTGGCACATAATTGTGTTGCTTTTTACAGATGGTGGGCATATATCTAAGCACCTTCAACTCTCCTATTTGCCACAATGAATGTGCACTTGTCCGGAAGGTGGAGCGGGAACAGCTGAAATGGAAAACAGATATAAGGAGGTCCAAGCAGAAAGCACAGGAACAGTTTCTTCCCTAGCTGTTTTCTAGAAATGGACATAGAAATCTGCGGTTTCTAGTTATAAATGAGAAAAGACAACATGAAAAGGCAATGAGAAATGAACTGAGATCCATCACAAGTGGCAAAATTGAGGTATGATTTTCAAATTCAGCCCTCAATTTAAAGGGGTTAAATTTTACATGAGGAAATTACTCACAAGTGCAATAGAAGAATAAATTGTTTCATTGTGTTAGAAAAAAACATTTCCTTCTTCACTCTCCTTAGGAGGTTTAGAAAGAAAAAAGGTCATTTCTCTTTCTACCCAGAGAGGGCAAAAACAGTTTCTCAAACCCCAAGGTACGTGCGCTATTAGTGTGGTATGCACTTGCGTACATTCAATAAAAACTAACATGTTTGTTAGATTCTGATAACCTGTATTAAGCACTTGTCACTTTACTGCTCGCTTCCAAAGTTGACCCTAGCAGCCAGATCCAAAGGTCCCGACTGGTCTACAGTTTCTCTCTTAGACTGGGACCTGGGCATTCCCAACGGGTGCCAGTTCAGTGCCTGGCACAGAGCAGACCGGCTGCTGGCTGAGCTGAATAACACAGGATGTCAGCGCTGTTGTAGGTAGGTGGCAGTGTGGTATGCCGGTTCGACTCCCAGCTGTATATGTAGACAGCCAGCAGTTTTAAACTCACCCTCTTTGTGGTCTGGGGACAAGTTACCAAATCTTTCGAGGCCTAAATTTCCTCAGGTGTAAAATGGAGAAGTAATAGCTCCCAGCTATTGGCAGGATTAGACCAGACATCCAGGGTAAGTGCTTACCCATAGTTCTCAATGAATGGTAGCTATTATTATATGACATACGAGCACTGATCAGATGCTACACAGCAATTACCACGATAGTTGAGGAGAGATGAGGCCTTAAGAGGAACTGAAGTAAGCCAACATTTCGCTAGATAAAAGAGTCACTGACAAATTAACCGTAGATTTAAAGAGATTCATTTCTCTGATGTTATGGAAATAAGAGCTGGGCAACTTTGTGGGGGGGGTGAGGGGAGAGGGAGAGTTGAAAACTGTTACTCCTTTTTAAACCCAGCCTGAAACTCCATGCTGGTATAGGACTTTGGCACTTCTGCAGGAGGGTCAATTTTGGCAGAGGGGAACCGTCTAGTTTTGGCGACTGTAATACAATTGGGTTAAAACCCAAATGCTCTGGAAGTAAACAACCCCCCCGTGAAACAGTAGGGCTGGCCAGTGCCAGTGTTTCTGGAGAACAAAACGGCATACTGTCTGCACTCAAGTGGAGGCCAAGTCCGACAGGGTCTTCAGCGGAGATGGAGTTCCTTCAAGGAGAAAGGGTCACGGCGTGAAGAGGAGGAATCCATGAATCCATCTGACCTGGTCAGGAGCCATTTCCTGTAAAGGGGGCAGGATCCCAAGGGGGCGAGCGAGCCGGGTCCCGAAGAGCCTCCCGCCCCCGCGGAGCGCCCCGGGTATCGACCGGTCCCCCTG